>NW_025534046.1:0-10000 GCF_020615455.1 Coregonus clupeaformis
CAGCTACCATCCATCCACTATCTACCCTAATGACAGCCTTAACTATAGACCCACTATCTATCTACTGTACTTGACCAGCCTTACCTATTTATCCACTATCTGTCTACCACCTGACCAGCCCTACCTATCTATCCACTATCTACTCTACATGACCAGCCTAACTATAGACCCACTATCTATCTACCGTACATGGAGAATGATAACCACTATCTTTCTGCACTGTACCCGACAGCCTACCATCTACCACTATTACCTAAGAACCTAATATAGACCCACTATCTATCCACTGACATGACCAGGCTATACTCATCTATCCACTATCTGTCTACCTACCTCGACCAGCATACCTATCTACCAACTATCTATCTAGCTGATCCAGTTCCAACCTTATCCATCCACTATCTATCTACCTACATGACCAGCCTACCATAGACACATCTATCTATGTAGAACTACCTATAATCCACTATCTATCTACATGACCAGCCTAACTATAGACCCACTATCTATCTACTGTCACACCTGACCAAGCCCATATATAATTATACTGACAACATTAACAATATAAGACAGCTAATATCCACTATCATCTATGAATGAACCACCATATAATTAACGAAGCTCACTCTATTATCACTATCTATCTAATGTACATGACCAGCCTACTATCTATCCACTATCTGACTAAACTACCTGACCAGCCTACCTATTTACCCACTATCTATCTACTGCACCTGACCAGCCAACCTATCTACCACTATCTATCTACCTGACCAACCTAACTATAGACCCACTATCTATCTCACCAATACGTGACCAGCCTACCCATCTACCCACTATCTACCTAATGACCAGCCTAATCTATAGACCCACTATCTATCTACCTAGCTGATCAGCCTACCTTATAGACCACTCATTCATCTAAGCTGACAGCCACCCTATTATCACTCATTATCTACTATACTGACCAGCCTATATCTATCTTACCTATGACCAGCCTACCATTCATCTACCTACTGACCAACCTACTATTATTTACCTACCTGACCAGCCTACCCATCCATCTACCTACCTGACCAGCATAATATCAACGACAGCACCATATCACCTAGACAGCCTAATATCTAATGACACCTAATTTATTATACCTGACCAGCATAATTTATTATGTACCTGACAGCCTATATCTTTCCTACCCCACCTGACCACCCTTACCCAATTACCTATGACCAGCCTAATCCATCTACTGTACTGACCAGCCTACCCATCTATCTACCTTACCGGACCAGCCTCACCTATCTATCTAGTATGACCAGGCCTACCATCTATTAACTAGACCAGCATACATCTATCTACCACCTGATCAGCGGGACGCTATATCTACCTACCTGACCACCCTAATTTATTTACCTACCTGACCAGTTAAATTATCTATGTACCTGACCAGCCACCCTATATCTACCTATAACCAGCCATTATATATCTACTGTATGACCAGCCTACATCTATCCCACTGTACCTGACCAGCCTACCTATCTATCTACTGTACCTGACCAGCCCTACATCTATCTACTGTACATGACTCAGCCTACCCTATATATCTACCCACCTGACAGCCTAGCTCATCTCATTCTACTGTACCTGACCAGCCTACCCCATCTATCTACCGTACCTGACCAGCCAATTATCTACTGTACCTGATCAGCCTTACCCATCTATCTACTGGTACCTGACCAGCCTACATTTATCTACTGTACTGACCAGCATTACTATCTATCCACTGTACCTGACCAGCCTACCCATTCATCTACTGTACCTGACCAGCCTACCCATCTCATCTACCTACTGACCAGCCTCCACCGTATCTATCTACTGTACCTGACCAGCCTACCTATCTATCTACTTTACCTGACCAGCCTACCTATCTATCTACCTACCTGACCAGCCTACCTATCTATCTACTGTACCTGACCAGCCTACCTATCTATCTACCTACCTGACCAGCCTACCTATCTATCTACTGTACCTGACCAGCCTACCTATCTATCTACTGTACCTGACCAGCATACCTATCTATCTACCTACCTGACCAGCCTACCTATCTATCTACTTTACCTGACCAGCCAACCTATCTACCTACCTGACCAGCCTACCTCACTACCCATTATATATCTAAATATAAAAAAAAAAAAAAATATATATATATATCTACCTACTTGACCAGCCTGCCTCTTTACCCACTATCTATCTACCTGACCAGCCTAACTATATACCCACTATCTATCTACTGTACCTGACCAGCCTACCTATCTACCACTATCTACCTAGCTGACCAGCCTAACTATAGACCCACTATCTATCTACATGACCAGCCAACCTATCTATCTACCTGACCAGCCTACCTAACTACCCATTATATATCTACCTACCTGACCAGCCTGCCTCTTTACCCACTATCTATCTACGTGACCAGCCTACCTATCTACCCACTATCTATCTACATGACCAGCCTACCTATCTACCACTATCTACCTACCTGACCAGCCTAACTATAGACCCACTATCTATCTACTGTACATGACCAGCCTAACTATAGACCCACTATCTATCTACCTACCTGACCAGCCTACCTATCTACCTACTATCTACCTACCTGACCAGCCTACCTATCTATCCACTATCTATCTACCTACCTGACCAGCCTAACTATGGACCCACTATCTATCTACTGTACCTGACCAGCCTAACTATGGACCCACTATCTATCTACTGTACCTGACCAGCCTACCTATCTACCCACTATCTATCTACCTACCTGACCAGCCTAACTATGGACCCACTATCTATCTACTGTACCTGACCAGCCTACCTATCTACCCACTCTCTATCTACTGTACCTGACCAGCCTAACTATGGACCCACTATCTATCTACTGTACATGACCAGCCTACCTATCTATCCACTATCTATCTACTGTACCTGACCAGCCTACCTATCTACCCACTCTCTATCTACTGTACCTGACCAGCCTACCTATCTATCCACTATCTATCTACTGTACCTGACCAGCCTACCTATCTATCCACTATCTATCTACCTACCTGACCAGCCTACCTATCTACCACTATCTATCTACTGTACATGACCAGCCTACCTATCTATCCACTATCTATCTACCTGACCAGCCTACCTATCTATCCACTATCTTTCTACATACCTGACCAGCCTAACTATGGACCCACTATCTATCTACTGTACCTGACCAGCCTACCTATCTATCCACTATCTATCTACCTGACCAGCCTACCTATCTATCCACTATCTATCTACCTACCTGACCAGCCTAACTATAGACCAACTATCTATCTACTGTACCTGACCAGCCTACCTATCTACCCACTATCTATCTACCTAGCTGACCAGACTACCTATCTACCCACTATCTATCTACCTACCTGACCAGCCTTCCTATCTACCCACTATCTACTCTACGTGACCAGCCTAACTATAGACCCACTATCTATCTACCTACGTGACCAGCCTAACTATAGACCCACTATCTACTCTACGTGACCAGCCTAACTATAGACCCACTATCTATCTACTGTACATGACCAGCCTGATTATAGACCCACTATCTATCTACCTACCTGACCAGCCTGCCTATCTACCCACTATCTACCTACATGACCAGCCTACCTATCTATCCACTATCTATCTACCTACCTGACCAGCCAACCTATCTACCACCATCTATCTACCCACTATCTATCTACCTACATGACCAGCCTACCTATCTACCCACTATCTATCTACCTACATGACCAGCCTAACTATAGACCCACTATCTATCTACTGTACTTGACCAGCCTACCTATCTACCCACTATCTATCTACCTGACCAGCCTACCTATCTACCACTATCTATCTACCTACGTGACCAGCCTAACTATAGACCCACTATCTATCTACTGTACTTGACCAGCCTACCTATCTATCCACTATCTATCTACCTACCTGACCAGCCTACCTATCTATCTATCTACCTGATCAGCCTACCTATCTATCCACTATCTATCTACCTGACCAGCCTACCTATCTATCCACTATCTATCTACCTACGTGACCAGCCGAACTATCTACCCACTATCTATCTACTTGACCAGCCTAACTATAGACCCACTATCTATCTACCTACCTGACCAGCCTACCTATCTACCCACTATCTATCTACTGTACCTGACCAGCCTACCTATCTATCCACTATCTATCTACTGTACCTGACCAGCCTACCTATCTACCCACTATCTACCTACCTGACCAGCCTACCTATCTACCACTATCTACCTAGCTGACCAGTCTACCTATCTACCACTATCTACCTAGCTGACCAGCCAGCCTATCTACCCACTATCTATCTACCTACCTGACCAGCCTACCTATCTATCCACTATCTATCTACTTGACCAGCCTACCTATCTACCACTATCTATCTACCTACCTGACCAGCCTACCTATCTACCCACTATCTACTCTACGTGACCAGCCTACCTATCTATCCACTATCTATCTACTGTACATGACCAGCCTGATTATAGACCCACTATCTATCTACTGTACCTGACCAGCCTACCTATCTATCCACTATCTACCTACGTGACCAGCCTAACTATAGACCCACTATCTATCTACTGTACATGACCAGCCTACCTATCTATCCACTATCTATCTACCTACCTGACCAGCCTACCTATCTATCCACTATCTATCTACCTGACCAGCCTACCTATCTATCCACTATCTACCTACATGACCAGCCTAACTATAGACCCACTATCTATCTACCTACCTGACCAGCCTACCTATCTATCCACTATCTACCTACTGTACCTGACCAGCCTACCTATCTATCCACTATCTATCTACTGTACCTGACCAGCCTACCTATCTATCCACTATCTACCTACATGACCAGCCTACCTATCTACCCACTATCTATCTACTGTACCTGACCAGCCTACCTATAGACCCACTATCTATCTACTGTACATGACCAGCCTACCTATCTACCACTATCTATCTACTGTACCTGACCAGCCTACCTATCTATCCACTATCTATCTACTGTACCTGACCAGCCTACCTATCTATCCACTATCTATCTACTGTACCTGACCAGCCTACCTATCTATCCACTATCTATCTACTGTACCTGACCAGCCTACCTATAGACCCACTATCTATCTATCTACCTGACCAGCCTACCTATCTATCCACTATCTACCTACGTGACCAGCCTACCTATAGACCCACTATCTATCTACTGTACCTGACCAGCCTACCTATCTATCCACTATCTACCTACATGACCAGCCTACCTATAGACCCACTATCTATCTACCTACATGACCAGCCTACCTATAGACCCACTATCTATCTATCTACCTGACCAGCCTACCTATCTATCCACTATCTATCTACCTACCTGACCAGCCTACCTATAGACCCACTATCTATCTACTGTACCTGACCAGCCTACCTATCTACCCACTATCTATCTACTGTACTTGACCAGCCTACCTATCTACCCACTATCTATCTACCTGACCAGCCTAACTATAGACCCACTATCTATCTACCTACCTGACCAGCCAACCTATCTACCACTATCTATCTACATGACCAGCCTAACTATAGACCCACTACCTATCTACCTACCTGACCAGCCAACCTATCTACCACTATCTACCTACATGACCAGCCTAACTATAGACCCACTATCTATCTACCTACCTGACCAGCCAACCTATCTACCACTATCTACCTACATGACCAGCCTAACTATAGACCCACTATCTATCTACCTACCTGACCAGCCAACCTATCTACCACTATCTACCTACATGACCAGCCTAACTATAGACCCACTATCTATCTACCTACCTGACCAGCCAACCTATCTACCACTATCTATCTACATGACCAGCCTAACTATAGACCCACTATCTATCTACCTACCTGACCAGCCAACCTATCTACCACTATCTACCTACATGACCAGCCTAACTATAGACCCACTATCTATCTACCTACCTGACCAGCCAACCTATCTACCACTATCTACCTACATGACCAGCCTAACTATAGACACACTATCTATCTACCTACCTGACCAGCCAACCTATCTACCACTATCTACCTACATGACCAGCCTAACTATAGACCCACTATCTATCTACCTACCTGACCAGCCAACCTATCTACCACTATCTATCTACATGACCAGCCTAACTATAGACCCACTATCTATCTACCTACCTGACCTGTAACGATCCCGGCAGTCTGAGTCGGGTCCTGTCTGGTGACTAGTTTTTCTGTTCGTGATCTCCAGTTTCCCGAGGGTTCGGGAACGCTCCGGGGAGCTCTCTTGATTTCCGCACCTGCATCCCATCAGCAATCTGCACACCTGGTCCTGATTATCACCCTTCTTAGGCTCTGGCCTAACATCCAGTCCCTGCCGGATCGTTAGCCATGAACTCCCGTCCGGAACCTTCATCCAACCTCTGCCTGGTGGTCGGCGGCTGCCGACCAGGATGGGATCAATCCACTGCACCCCCAACAACTAATCAACGCCGCCCGCTCTGTTCCTGGATTATTCAGCATCACTCTTGAATTTGTAATAAACACTCACCTTCGTTTTCAACTTACCTTGTCCTGGTCTGCTTCTGGGTTCTGGCTTAGCAACTCGTGACAGAACGATCCGGCCAGTAATGAACCCAGCGGACCTGGACTCTGTTACCGCCATGCCATTACCCATCAGGAGAAGATGTTGGGCCATCATAAGCACGGTACTACAGGAGATCGCGTTGTCAGTTCGGAACCTTTCTACCGGTCTGACGGAGGTCCAGAACCAACGCAAGTTTCCGGTGGAGGATCCACTACCGGTTTTCACCCATCTCGCCTGCCGCTTCTGGAGCTGTGGCCTTCCGTGAGCCCAAGGTTCCGACGCCGGATAGATATGAGGGGGAGCTGGGAAGATGCCGTTCCTTCCTTATGCAGTGTGGATTAGTGTTCGATCTACAGCCCTACTCTTATGCCCAGACAAGGCTAGGATAGCCTTTGTGATTGCGTTGCTGCGTGGTCGAGCGCTGGAGTGGGCTTCAGCCGTTTGGGAACGACAAGACCCTGCATGGCTTCATACCAGGGTTCACGGCCGAGATGAGGAAGCTCTTCGACCATTCCGTCCGAGGGAGGGACGCAGCTAGGCGCCTGTTTTCGCTTCACCAAGGAACTCGCAGCGTGGCCGACTCGTGATCGGAGTTCAAGACGTTGGCTGTGGAGAGTGGGTGGAACGAGGAGTCTCTGCAAGCGGCCTTTTACCAGGGTCTGTCGGAGCAGCTCAAGGGATGAGTTGATCTCCTATCCGGAGCCTAGTGACCTCTGGACAGCTTGGTAGCCTTGTCTATTCGGGTGGATAATCGAGTCCGAGAGCGAAGGAGGGAGAAGCAATGGGGTCCGTCCAATCGATCAGCTTCTCAGTTCCCAGTCGGGTCGGGTGGTGGACCAGAACACGCCGATCATTCTCCACCACAAAGGATTAGTGGAGAGGTCCTCTCTCCCGATTCTGAACCCATGCAAGTGGGCGGCACGGGTTAACCAAGGAGGAGCGTCAACATAGACGTAAGACCAACTGCTGCCTCTACTGTGGTAGCTCGGGACATTACATCTCCACTTGTTCCCGGCGGTCGCAACTGCCTGGCTCGCTAAAGTTGGGAGGACTTTTTTAGCGAGCCAGTTTCAACCTCTCAGTACCTCTGTCAGACCCCGTTTCCCGGCTACCCTTGTGAACAGGAATCAGAGCTTAGCGATTAACGCTTTTATCGATTCAGGTGCCGATGGAAGCTTTCTTGATGCCGAAGTTGGTGGAACAGCTGGGGGCTTTCCAAGGAGCAATTGCCGGAAGCCATTGAAGCGACCACTCTGAACGGGCAGTAGTCTGGCACGTATCACGATGAGGACTGAACCGGTTAAGATGCGGTTGTCGGGGAATCATTCTGAGATGATTTCATTCTTCATTCTGCCGTCTTCCCATGTTCCTCTGGTCCTTGGATACCCCTGGCTGAAGGAACACAATCCCACGTTGATTGGGTGACGGGCAAGGTAACGAGTTGGAGCCTTGATTGTCATGCTAACTGTCTCAAGACTGCCTGCCCCCATTCGGTTCCCAGTCAGGTGATTGAGGCTAAACCCCCAGATTTGTCCCTGGTTCCCGAGACATATCACGATTTGGGGAAGTTTTCAGTAAGCAGAAGGCTCTGTCACTCCCTCCCACCGACCATATGATTGTGCCATCAACCTGTTCCCTGGAGCTGTCTACCCCAAGGGAAGGTTATACAGTATCTCCCCGACCTGAACGTGAGGCTTTGGAGACCTACATCAAGGAGTCCCTAGCTGCTGGTCTCGTTCGTCCCTCGTCATCACCCCTGGGGGCAGGATTCTTCTTTGTGGGTAAGAAGGATGGCTCTCTTCGACCGTGTATTGATTATCGGGGTTGAATGACATCACGGTCAAGAACAAGTATCCCCCTGCCCTTGATGAGTTCTGCCTTCGACTCACTTACAGGGTGCTACGGTGTTCACCAAGCTAGACCTACGCAATGCGTATCACATGGTCCCGGATCAGAGAGGGGGACGAGTGGTTGACGGGTTTCAATACACCGATGGGTCACCGGTATCAGGTGATGCCGTTTTGACTGACCAATGCTCCAGCGGTATTCCAGAGTATGGTGAACGACGTCCTGAGAGATATGATCGGTCTCTTTGTGTTTGTTTACCTGGATGACATTCTGATCTTCTCGAAGGAACCTTCCACCACGTCCAGCATGTCCGGCAGGTTCTGCAGCGATTGTTGGAGAATCGCCTGTTCGTGAAGGCCGGAAGTGCGAGTTTCACGCCCACACGACATCCTTTCTCGGGTACATCATCTCCAGGGGAGAGATTAGGATGGACCAGGAGAAGGTTAGAGCGGTTCTGGAATGGGCCCAGCCCGGTACGAGATTGCAGCTCCAGAGATTTTTGGGGTTTGCGAATTTCTACCGCAGATTCATCCGGGGATTACAGCCGTGTGGCCGCTCCGTTAACTGCCTTGACTTCCAGTATCAGGACCTTCAAGTGGAATCCGGAGGCGGATCGAGCGTTTCTGGATTTGAAGAGGCGATTCACCAACGCACCGATTCTCTCTCAACCGGACACCGCCCGTCAGTTCGTCGTTGAAGTGGACGCGTCTGATGTGGGGAGTTGGCGCCATCTACCTGTAGCGATGCTCCACGGACAGTAAACTCCATCCCTGCGCCTTACTACTCTCCCTGCTCGCCTGCGGAGAGGAATTACGATGTGGGTAACCGGGAGCTTCTCGCGGTGAAACTTGCCTTGGAGGAGTGGCACCACTGGTTGGAGGCGGAGCAACCGTTATTGTCTGGACTGACCACAAGAATCTTGCTTACGTGCAATCGGCTAAACGTCTCAACTCCGTCAGGCCAGGTGGGCGTTGTTTTTCGGACGATTCAAGTTTTCCCTGACGTCCGACCTGGATCTAAGAACGGCAAGGCGGACGCCTTGTCCCGGATGTTCTCCAAGACGGAGGAGAGTGGGTCCAAGACCGAGACAATTCTCCCCGGAACTGCGTCGTGGGGAGCAGTTATGTGGAAGATTGAGGAGGAGGTGCTGGCGCCCTTCGGACTCAGCCCGGTCCCGTAACGGTCCACCCCGGTCGGGTTGTTTGTGCCTGAGTCGGTTCGTCCTGCTGTCCTCAAATGGTCCCACGCCAGCAAGATGGCTTGTCACCCTGGCGTGGCTCGGACAATGGCGTTTCTTCGCAGACGCTTTTTGGTGGCCTGCCAGTTGGCCGAGGATACTCGGGTTTGTTGCTGCCTGTCCAGTGTGTGCGCAGAATAAGAGTACCAATCGGCCCAGCTCTGGACTACTTCACCCCTTCCTATTCC
>NW_025534046.1:15000-17500 GCF_020615455.1 Coregonus clupeaformis
CATACCTCATCATGCTCGAACCCTATAGGCTCCATACCTCATCATGTCGCACTCTATAGGCTCCATACCTCATCATGTCGAACCCTATAGGCTCCATACCTCATCATGTTGAACCCTGTAGGCTCCATACGTCATCATGTCGATCCCTATAGGCTCCATACCTCATCATGTCGATCCCTATAGGCTCCATACCTCATCATGTCGATCCCTATAGGCTCCATACCTCATCATGTCGAACCCTATAGGCTCCATACCTCATCATGTCGATCCCTATAGGCACCATACGTCATTATGTCGATCCCTATAGGCTCCATACCTCATCATGTCGATCCCTATAGGCTCCACACCTCATCATGTCGATCCCATAGGCTCCATACGTCATCATGTCAAACCCTATAGGCTCCATACCTCATCATGTCGATCCCATAGGCTCCATACCTCATCATGTCAAACCATATAGGCTCCATACCTCATCATGTTGATCCCTATAGGCTCCATACCTCATCATGTCGATCCCTATAGGCACCATACGTCATTATGTCGATCCCTATAGGCTCCATACCTCATCATGTCGATCCCTATAGGCTCCATACCTCATCATGTCAAACCCTATAGGCTCCATTCCTCATCATGTCGATCCTCTAAGGCTCCATACCTCATCATGTCGATCCATAGGCTCCATACTCATCATGTCGATCCCTATAGGCTCCATACCTCATCATGTCGATCCCTATAGGCTCCATACCTCATCATGTCGATCCCTATAGGCTCCATACCTCATCATGTCGATCCTATAGGCTCCATACTCATCATGTCGATCCCTATAGGCTCCATACCTCATCATGTCGATCCCTATAGGCTCCATACCTCATCATGTCGAACCCTATAGGCTCCATACCTCATCATGTCGAACCCTATAGGCTCCATACCTCATCATGTCGATCCCTATAGGCTCCATACCTCATTATGTCGATCCCTGTAGGTTCTGTTGATCACGTGACCGGTTCTCTATAGTGACATCGCTCCATTCTCCTCTACATCAACAAACAAACAAAGTTACCGCTTCTACTGGACACACTATTAAAACACTGCGAAAACCGTTGGCACGCACAGCTCGTTGGACACACCCACCGGCGGCTGCAAAATGGATTCATTTTTAACCAGGGCTATTCTTCCGCTCCCCGGGAGTTTGAGTTCCACACCGCCCAGTGAGAACTGATCACAGCAATTACCGGAGTGACACCGCCAGCGGAAGCGACTCTACGGCAGTGGGATAGGGCCACAGGGGGGTAATGGACAGAGAGAGAGAACCATCCAAGAGACACGTCAAGAAGGGCCTTCTATGCCATCCAAAGGAACATAACACTCCACATCCCATTTAGGATCTGGCTAAAAATATTTCAATCAGTTATAGAACCCATTGCCCTTTATGGTTGTGAGGTCTGGGGTCCGCTCACCAACCAAGAATTCACAAAATGGGACAAACATCCAATTGAGACTCTGCATGCAGAATTCTGCAAAAAATATACTTTGTGTACAACGCAAAACCTCAAACGATGCATGCAGAGCAGAATTAGGACTATATCCGCTAATTATCAAAATCCAGAAAAGAGCTGTTAAATTCTATAACCACTTAAAAGGAAGCGATTCCCAAACCTTCCGTAACAAAGCCCTCACCCACAGAGAGATTAACCTAGAGAAGAGTCCCCTCAGCCAGCTGGTTCTGGGGCTCTGTTCACAAACAGACCCCACAGAGCCCCAGGACAGCAACACATTTAGACCCAACCAATTATGAGAAAAGCAAAAAGATAACTATTTGGCACACTGGAAAGAATCAACCAAAAACAGAGCAAACTAGAATGCTATTTGGCCCTAAACAGAGAGTACACAGTGGCAGAATACCTGACCACTGTGACTGACCCAAACTTAAAGAAAGCTTTGACTCTGTACAGACTCAGTGAGCATAGCCTTGCTATTGAGAAAGGCCGCCGTAGGCAGACCTGGCTCTCAAGAGAAGACAGGCTATGTGCACACTGCCCACAAAATTAGGTGGAAACTGAGCTGCACTTCCTAACCTCCTGCCAAATGTATGACCACATTAGAGACACATATTTCCCTCAGATCACACAGACCCACAAAGACTTTGAAATCAAATCAAACATTGATAAATTCCCATATCTGTTAGGTGAAACAACACAGTGTGCAGTCACAGCAGCAAGATTTGTGACCCGTTGCCATGAGAAAAGGGCAACCAGTGGAGCACAAACAACATTGTAAATACAACCCATATTTATCTGTTGATTTATTTTCCCTTTCGTACTTCACATATTTGCATATTGTAACAACACTGTACATAACGAATAATATAACATTTGAAATGTCTATATTCTTTTACAGTTTTTCTCAATTGCTAAAACACTAAACCCTATTGTCTGAACCAAATGCTCAGTTGCCTGAACCCACTGATTGAATCAATCACTCTTTTGGCAAAACCATAAGC
>NW_025534046.1:22500-52500 GCF_020615455.1 Coregonus clupeaformis
TTATAATGACACAGGGGGGTAATGTTGTCTAACCTAGCTGGTTTATAATAGACTACAGTAGACTATATCCAGTAGTTTATAATGACACAGGGGGTAATGTTGTCTAACCTAGCTGGTTTATAATAGACTACAGTAGACTATATCCAGTAGTTTATAATGACACAGGGGGGTAATGTTGTCTAACCTAGCTGGTTTATAATAGACTACAGTAGACTATATCCAGTAGTTTATAATGACACAGGGGGTAATGTTGTCTAACCTAGCTGGTTTTATAATAGACTACAGTAGACTATATCCAGTAGTTTATAATGACACAGGGGGGTAATGTTGTCTAACCTAGCTGGTTTATAATAGACTACAGTAGATTATATCCAGTAGTTTATAATGACACAGGGGGTAATGTTGTCTAACCTAGCTGGTTTATAATAGACTACAGTAGACTATATCCAGTAGTTTATAATGACACAGGGGGTAATGTTGTCTAACCTAGCTGGTTTATAATAGACTACAGTAGACTATATCCAGTAGTTTATAATGACACAGGGGGTAATGTTGTCTAACCTAGCTGGTTTATAATAGACTACAGTAGACTATATCCAGTAGTTTATAATGACACAGGGGGTAATGTTGTCTAACCTAGCTGGTTTATAATAGACTACAGTAGACTATATCCAGTAGTTTATAATGACACAGGGGGTAATGTTGTCTAACCTAGCTGGTTTATAATAGACTACAGTAGACTATATCCAGTAGTTTATAATGACACAGGGGGTAATGTTGTCTAACCTAGCTGGTTTATAATAGACTACAGTAGACTATATCCAGTAGTTTATAATGACACAGGGGGGTAATGTTGTCTAACCTAGCTGGTTTATGGTTTATAATAGACTACAGTAGATTATATCCAGTAGTTTATAATGACACAGGGGGGTAATGTTGTCTGACCTAGCTGGTTTATAATAGACTACAGTAGACTATATCCAGTAGTTTATAATGACACAGGGGGGTAATGTTGTCTAACCTAGCTGGTTTATAATAGACTACAGTAGACTATATCCAGTAGTTTATAATGACACAGGGGGGTAATGTTGTCTAACCTAGCTGGTTTATAATAGACTACAGTAGACTATATCCAGTAGATTATAATGGCACAGGGGGTAATGTTGTCTAACCTAGCTGGTTTATAATAGACTACAGTAGACTATATCCAGTAGTTTATAATGACACAGGGGGTAATGTTGTCTAACCTAGCTGGTTTATAATAGACTACAGTAGACTATATCCAGTAGTTTATAATGACACAGGGGGGGTAATGTTGTCTAACCTAGCTGGTTTATAATAGACTACAGTAGACTATATCCAGTAGTTTATAATGACACAGGGGGGTAATGTTGTCTAACCTAGCTGGTTTATGGTTTATAATAGACTACAGTAGACTATATCCAGTAGTTTATAATGACACAGGGGGTAATGTTGTCTAACCTAGCTGGTTTATAATAGACTACAGTAGACTATATCCAGTAGTTTATAATGACACAGGGGGGTAATGTTGTCTAACCCTAGCTGGTTTATAATAGACTACAGTAGACTATATCCAGTAGTTTATAATGACACAGGGGGTAATGTTGTCTAACCTAGCTGGTTTATAATAGACTACAGTAGACTATATCCAGTAGTTTATAATGGCACAGGGGGGTAATGTTGTCTGACCTAGCTGGTTTATAATAGACTACAGTAGACTATATCCAGTAGTTTATAATGACACAGGGGGTAATGTTGTCTAACCTAGCTGGTTTATAATAGACTACAGTAGACTATATCCAGTAGTTTATAATGACACAGGGGGGTAATGTTGTCTAACCTAGCTGGTTTATAATAGACTACAGTAGACTATATCCAGTAGTATATAATGACACAGGGGGGGTAATGTTGTCTAACCTAGCTGGTTTTATAATAGACTACAGTAGACTATATCCAGTAGTTTATAATGACACAGGGGGTGTAATGTTGTCTAACCTAGCTGGTTTATAATAGACTACAGTAGACTATATCCAGTAGTTTATAATGACACAGGGGGTAATGTTGTCTAACCTAGCTGGTTTATAATAGACTACAGTAGACTATATCCAGTAGTTTATAATGACACAGGGGGAATGTTGTCTAACCTAGCTGGTTTATAATAGACTACAGTAGACTATATCCAGTAGTTTATAATGACACAGGGGGGTAATGTTGTCTAACCTAGCTGGTTTATAATAGACTACAGTAGACTATATCCAGTAGTTTATAATGACACAGGGGGGTAATGTTGTCTAACCTAGCTGGTTTATAATAGACTACGGTAGACTATATCCAGTAGTTTATAATGACACAGGGGGTAATGTTGTCTAACCTAGCTGGTTTATAATAGACTACAGTAGATTATATCCAGTAGTTTATAATGACACAGGGGGTAATGTTGTCTAACCTAGCTGGTTTATAATAGACTACAGTAGACTATATCCAGTAGTTTATAATGACACAGGGGGGTAATGTTGTCTAACCTAGCTGGTTTATAATAGACTACAGTAGACTATATCCAGTAGTTTATAATGACACAGGGGGGTAATGTTGTCTAACCTAGCTGGTTTATAATAGACTACAGTAGACTATATCCAGTAGTTTATAATGACACAGGGGGGTAATGTTGTCTAACCTAGCTGGTTTATAATAGACTACAGTAGACTATATCCAGTAGTTTATAATGACACAGGGGGGTAATGTTGTCTAACCTAGCTGGTTTATAATAGACTACAGTAGACTATATCCAGTAGTTTATAATGACACAGGGGGGGTAATGTTGTCTAACCTAGCTGGTTTATAATAGACTACAGTAGACTATATCCAGTAGTTTATAATGACACAGGGGGGTAATGTTGTCTAACCTAGCTGGTTTATGGTTTATAATAGACTACAGTAGATTATATCCAGTAGTTTATAATGACACAGGGGGTAATGTTGTCTGACCTAGCTGGTTTATAATAGACTACAGTAGACTATATCCAGTAGTTTATAATGACACAGGGGGTAATGTTGTCTAACCTAGCTGGTTTATAATAGACTACAGTAGACTATATCCAGTAGTTTATAATGACACAGGGGGGTAATGTTGTCTAACCTAGCTGGTTTATAATAGACTACAGTAGACTATATCCAGTAGATTATAATGGCACAGGGGGGTAATGTTGTCTAACCTAGCTGGTTTATAATAGACTACAGTAGACTATATCCAGTAGTTTATAATGACACAGGGGGGGTAATGTTGTCTAACCTAGCTGGTTTATAATAGACTACAGTAGACTATATCCAGTAGTTTATAATGACACAGGGGGGTAATGTTGTCTAACCTAGCTGGTTTATAATAGACTACAGTAGACTATATCCAGTAGTTTATAATGACACAGGGGGGTAATGTTGTCTAACTTAGCTGGTTTATGGTTTATAATAGACTACAGTAGACTATATCCAGTAGTTTATAATGACACAGGGGGGTAATGTTGTCTAACCTAGCTGGTTTATAATAGACTACAGTAGACTATATCCAGTAGTTTATAATGACACAGGGGGTAATGTTGTCTAACTTAGCTGGTTTATGGTTTTATAATAGACTACAGTAGACTATATCCAGTAGTTTATAATGACACAGGGGGGTAATGTTGTCTAACCTAGCTGGTTTATGGTTTATAATAGACTACAGTAGACTATATCCAGTAGTTTATAATGACACAGGGGGGGTAATGTTGTCTAACCTAGCTGGTTTATGGTTTATAATAGACTACAGTAGACTATATCCAGTAGTTTATAATGACACAGGGGGTTAATGTTGTCTAACCTAGCTGGTTTATAATAGACTACATTAGACTATATCCAGTAGTTTATAATGACACAGGGGGTAATGTTGTCTAACCTAGCTGGTTTATAATAGACTACATTAGACTATATCCAGTAGTTTATAATGACACAGGGGGGGTAATGTTGTCTAACCTAGCTGGTTTATAATAGACTACATTAGACTATATCCAGTAGTTTATAATGACACAGGGGGGTAATGTTGTCTAACCTAGCTGGTTTATAATAGACTACAGTAGACTATATCCAGTAGTTTATAATGACACAGAGGGGGTAATGTTGTCTAACCTAGCTGGTTTATAATAGACTACAGTAGACTATATCCAGTAGTTTATAATGACACAGTGGGGGTAATGTTGTCTAACCTAGCTGGTTTATAATAGACTAGAGTAGACTATATCCAGTAGTTTATAATGACACAGGGGGGTAATGTTGTCTAACCTAGCTGGTTTATAATAGAATACAGTAGACTATATCCAGTAGTTTATAATGACACAGGGGGGTAATGTTGTCTAACCTAGCTGGTTTATAATAGACTACAGTAGACTATATCCAGTAGTTTATAATGACACAGGGGGTAATGTTGTCTAACCTAGCTGGTTTATAATAGACTACAGTAGACTATATCCAGTAGTTTATAATGACACAGGGGGGCAATGTTGTCTAACCTAGCTGGTTTATAATAGACTACAGTAGACTATATCCAGTAGTTTATAATGACACAGGGGGGTAATGTTGTCTAACCTAGCTGGTTTATAATAGACTACATTAGACTATATCCAGTAGTTTATAATGACACAGGGGGTAATGTTGTCTGACCTAGCTGGTTTATAATAGACTACAGTAGACTATATCCAGTAGTTTATAATGACACAGGGGGTAATGTTGTCTAACCTAGCTGGTTTATAATAGACTACAGTAGACTATATCCAGTAGTTTATAATGACACAGGGGGGTAATGTTGTCTAACCTAGCTGGTTTATAATAGACTACAGTAGACTATATCCAGTAGTTTATAATGACACAGGGGGGTAATGTTGTCTAACCAATCAATCAATCAATCAATTTTATTTTATATAGCCCTTCTTACATCAGCTAATATCTCGAAGTGCTGTACAGAAACCCAGCCTAAAACCCCAAACAGCTAGTAATGCAGGTGTAGAAGCACGGTGGCTAGGAAAAACTCCCTAGAAAGGCAAAACCTAGGAAGAAACCTAGAGAGGAACCAGGCTATGAGGGGTGGCCAGTCCTCTTCTGGCTGTGCCGGGTGGAGATCATAACAGAACCATGCCAAGATGTTCAAAAATGTTCATAAGTGACAAGCATGGTCAAATAATAATCAGGAATAAATCTCAGTTGGCTTTTCATAGCCGATCATTAGAGTTTAAAACAGCAGGTCTGGGACAGGTAGGGGTTCCATAACCGCAGGGCAGAACAGTTTAAACTGGAATAGCAGCAAGGCCAGGCGGACTGGGGACAGCAAGGAGTCACCACGGCCGGTAGTCCCGACGTATGGTCCTAGGGGCTCAGGTCTCTCAGTTGGCTTTTCAGTAGCCGATCATTTAGAGTTGAAAACAGCAGGTCTGGGACAGGTAGGGGGTTTCGTAGCCGCAGGCAGAACAGTTGAAACTGGAATAGCAGCAAGGCCAGGCGGACTGGGGACAGCAAGGTGTCATCATGCCCGGTAGTCCTGACGTATGGTCCTAGGGCTCAGGTTCTCAGAGAGAAAGAGAGAACGAGAGAATTAGAGAGAGCATACTTAAATTCACACAGGACACTGGATAAGACAGGAGAAGTACTCCAGGTATAACCAACTAACCCCAGCCCCCGACACATAAACTACTGCAGCATAAATACTGGAGGCTGAGACAGGAGCGGTCCGGAGACACTGTGGCCCCATCCGAAGAAACCCCGGACAGGGCCAAACAGGAAGGATATAACCCCACCCACTCCGCCAAAGCACAGCCCCCGCACCACTAGAGGGATATCCCCAACCACCAACTTACAATCCTGAGACAAGGCCGAGTATAGCCCACAGAGGTCTCCACCACAGCACAAACCAAGGGGGCGCCAACCCAGACAGGAAGATCACGTCAGTAACTCAACCCACTCAAGTGACGCACCCCTCCCAGGGACGGCATGAAAGAGCACCAGCAAGCCAGTGACTCAGCCCCTGCAACAGGGTTAGAGGCAGAGAACCCCCAGTGGAGAGGGGAACCGGCCTGGCAGAGACAGCAAGGGCTGTTCGTTGCTCCAGCCTTTCCGTTCACCTTCACACTCCTGGGCCAGACTACACTCAATCATATGACCTACTGAAGAGATAAGTCTTCAGTAAAGACTTAAAGGTTGAGACCGAGTCTCGCTCTCACATGGGTAGGCAGACTGTTCCATAAAAATGGAGATCTATAGGAGAAAGCCCTGCCTCCCGCTGTTTGCTTAGAAATTCTAGGGACAATTAGGAGGCCTGCGTCTTGTGACCGTAGCGTACGTATTGGTATGTACGGCAGGACCAACTCGGAAAGATAGGTAGGAGCAAGCCCATGTAACGCTTTATAGGTTAACAGTAAAACCTTGAAATCAGCCTTGCCTTAACAGGAAGCCAGTGTAGGGAAGCTAGCACTGGAGTAATATGATCAAATTTCTTGGTTCTAGTCAGGATTCTAGCAGCGTATTTAGCACTAACTGAAGTGTATTTAGTGCTTTATCCGGGTAGCCGGAAAATAGAGCATTGCAGTAGTCCAATCTAGAAGTAACAAATGCATGGATCAATTTTTCTGCATCATTTTTGGACAGAAAATTTCTGATTTTTGCAATGTTACGTAGATGGAAAAAAGCTGTCCTTGAAACAGTCTTGATATGTTCGTCAAAAGAGAGATCAGGGTCAAGAGTAACGCCTAGGTCCTTCACAGTTTTATTTGAGACGACTTTACAACCATCAAGATTAATTGTCAGATTTAACAGAAGATCTCTTTGTTTCTTGGGACCTAGAACCTAACCTAGCTGGTTTATAATAGACTACAGTAGACTATATCCAGTAGTTTATAATGACACAGGGGGGTAATGTTGTCTGGCCTAGCTGGTTTATAATAGACTACAGTAGACTATATCCAGTAGTTTATAATGACACAGGGGGGTAATGTTGTCTAACCTAGCTGGTTTATAATAGACTACAGTAGACTATATCCAGTAGTTTATAATGACACGGGGGGTAATGTTGTCTAACCTAGCTGGTTTATAATAGACTACAGTAGACTATATCCAGTAGTTTATAATGACACAGGGGGGTAATGTTGTCTAACCTAGCTGGTTTATAATAGACTACAGTAGACTATATCCAGTAGTTTATAATGACACAGGGGGGTAATGTTGTCTGGCCTAGCTGGTTTATAATAGACTACAGTAGACTATATCCAGTAGTTTATAATGACACAGGGGGGTAATGTTGTCTAACCTAGCTGGTTTATAATAGACCACAGTACACTATATCCAGTAGTTTATAATGACACAGGGGGGTAATGTTGTCTAACCTAGCTGGTTTATGGTTTATAATAGACTACAGTAGACTATATCCAGTAGTTTATAATGACACAGGGGGGTAATGTTGTCTAACCTAGCTGGTTTATAATAGACTACAGTAGACTATATCCAGTAGTTTATAATGACACAGGGGGTAATGTTGTCTGGCCTAGCTGGTTTATAATAGACTACAGTAGACTATATCCAGTAGTTTATAATGACACAGGGGGTAATGTTGTCTAACCTAGCTGGTTTATAATAGACTACAGTAGACTATATCCAGTAGTTTATAATGACACAGGGGGTAATGTTGTCTAACCTAGCTGGTTTATAATAGACTACAGTAGACTATATCCAGTAGTTTATAATGACACAGGGGGGTAATGTTGTCTAACCTAGCTGGTTTATAATAGACTACAGTAGACTATATCCAGTAGTTTATAATGACACAGGGGGGGTAATGTTGTCTAACCTAGCTGTTTTATAATAGACTACAGTAGACTATATCCAGTAGTTTATAATGACATAGGGGGGTAATGTTGTCTAACCTAGCTGGTTTATAATAGACTACAGTAGACTATATCCAGTAGTTTATAATGACACAGGGGGGTAATGTTGTCTAACCTAGCTGGTTTATAATAGACTACAGTAGACTATATCCAGTAGTTTATAATGACACAGGGGGGTAATGTTGTCTGGCCATAACACCACAACAATAAATAATACCATAACATATGGATGGCACAGTATGGGGGTTTGTGTGTGTGTGTGTGTGTGTGCTCCCACACTTTCACCTCAACGCATTTTTAACTCAAATACATTATTATTATTATTATGGAGGAAGTACTGCTCACGTCATCTATTATTATGGAGGAAGTACTGCTCACGTCATCTATTATGGAGGAAGTACTGCTCACGTCATCTATTATTATGGAGGAAGTACTGCTCACGTCAGCTATTATTATCGAGGAAGTACTGCTCACGTCAGCTATTATTATGGAGGAAGTACTGCTCACGTCAGCTATTATTATGGAGGAAGTACTGCTCACGTCAGCTATTATTATGGAGGAAGTACTGCTCACGTCAGCTATTATTATGGAGGAAGTACTGCTCACGTCATCTATTATTATGGAGGAAGTACTGCTCACGTCAGCTATTATTATGGAGGAAGTACTGCTCACGTCATCTATTATTATGGAGGAAGTAATGCTCACGTCAGCTATTATTATGGAGGAAGTACTGCTCACGTCATCTATTATTATGGAGGAAGTACTGCTCACGTCAGCTATTATTATGGAGGAAGTACTGCTCACGTCATCTATTATTATGGAGGAAGTACTGCTCACGTCATCTATTATTATGGAGGAAGTACTGCTCACGTCAGCTATTATTATGGAGGAAGTACTGCTCACGTCAGCTATTATTATGGAGGAAGTACTGCTCACGTCAGCTATTATTATGGAGGAAGTACTGCTCACGTCAGCTATTATTATGGAGGAAGTACTGCTCACGTCAGCTACTTAAGTTTCTTAACTTAATTTTCTGTAGGTCATTTGTTTCCTCAGCCAGAATTTATCCAGTTTTACAGTGCAGCTAACGTGTGTGTGTGTGTGTGTGTGTGTGTGTGTGTGTGTGTGTGTGTGTGTGTGTGTGTGTGTCTGTGTGTGTGTGTGTGTGTGCTCCCAGCAATGCAGACTATGCACACAGACTGTGTGTCCAAATAGAGGTCAGGCACTAACAGCTAGATGGGAAGAGTAGATGTGATGCTGCCAGTGGAGTGTGTGTGTGTGTGTGTGTGTGTGTGTGTGTGTGTGTGTGTGTGTTCAAGTGTTGGTGTAAATTAAAACATTTTCAAGTCCTACTGCTAAGTAATTACCAATGATCTCCGAACTAACTTTTTTCCACTGACTGACTGACCTCTCTCTCCCCCTCCCCCTCCTCTCACCCGCTCCCTTTCCTCTCTCCCCCCTCCTCTCCTCTCTTCCCCTCTCTCCTCTCTCCCCTCTCTTCTCCCTCTCTCTCCTCTCTCCCCCTCCTTCTCCTCTCTCCCCTCCTCTCTCTCCTCTCTCCCTCCCCTCTCTCCTCGCTCCCCTCCCTCTCCTCTCTACCCCTCTCTCCTCTCTCTCCCTCCTCTCTCTCCCCCTCCTCTCTCCCCCTCTCTCCCTCCTCTCTCCTCTCTTCCCCTCTCTCCTCTCTCCCCCTCTCTTCTCCCTCTCTCCTCTCTCCCTCCTTCTCCTCTCTCCCCCTCCTCTCTCCCTCTCTCCCTCCCTCTCTCTCGCTCCCCCTCCCTCTCCTCTCTACCCCTCTCTCTCTCTCTCTCCCTCCTCTCTCTCCCCCTCCTCTTCCCCTCTCTCCCTCTCTCTCCTCTCTCCCCTCCCTCTCCTCTATCCCCTCTCCCTCCTCTCTCTCTCCCTCCTCTCTCTCTCCCTCCTTTCTCCCTCCCTCTCCCTCCCCTCCCTCCCTCTTCCCCCAAAATTGCCAAAACATCAATGTTACAACTGCATTGAGTCATATCCCTATGAGGCAAAATATGTTGAAAATATGTTGAAAAGACGTATTTTCAGCACAATTAACAAGTAGTTCTATAAAGATCTGGGAAACCAGGCCTGCTATTCATAGCAGACTTTGAAAAGGCATTTGATAAAGTACGACTGGGGTTTATATGTAAATGCCTGGAGCATTTCAATTTTGGAGAATCTCTTATACAATGGGTTAAAATCATGTATAGTAACCCAAGGTGTAAAATAGTAAATAATGGCTATTTCTCCGAAAGTTTTAAACTGTCAAGAGGAGTGAAACAAGGTTGTCCACTATCGGCATATCTATTTATTATTGCCATCGAGATATTAGCTATTAAAATCAGATCCAACAATAATATCAAGGGGATTAGAAATCCAGGGCTTAAAGACAAAGGTGTCATTGTACGCTGATGATTCATGTTTTCTTTTAAATCCACAACTTGAATCCCACCACATCCTCATAGAGGATCTAGATACATTTTCTAACCTCTCTGGATTACAACCAAATTATGACAAATGTACTATATTACGTATTGGATCACTAAAAAATACAATTTTTACATTACCATGTAGTTTACCAATAAAATGGTCTGATGGTGATATGGATATACTCGGAATACATATCCCAAAGGAAATAAATGATCTCACTTCAATACATTTTAATAGAAAGTTAGCATAAATAGATAAGATCTTGCTACCATGGAAAGGTAAATACCTGTCAATTTGTGGAAAAAATCACCCTGATTAACTCTTTAGTATTATCCCAGTTTACCTATTTGCTTATGGTCTTGCCTACACCTAGCGAACAGTTTTTAAATTATATGAGAAAGAAATATTCAATTTTATTTGGAACGGCCAGCCAGAAAAAATTAAACGGGCCTATTTATATAATGAATATAAATTTGGAGGACAGAAATTATTAAATATTAAACCATTATACCTATCACTAAAAGCTTCAGTCATACAAAAGTTATACTTAAATCCGAACTGGTTCTCTAGCAAATTAGTAAGATTGTCTCACCCAATGTTCAAGAATGGCCTTTTTCCCTTTATTCAGATTCAGATTACAACCTCTCACTTTCAGTTATTTGAAAAGGAAATAATCTCCCAAATATCATTATTTCTAAAACAAGCCATAGAAAGTTGGTTGCAATTTCAATTTAATCCTCCAGAAACGACAGAACAAATAATGCAACAAATATTGTGGTTAAATTTTTTATTTATTTAACTAGGCAAGTCAGTTAAGAACAAATTCTTATTTACAATGATGGCCTACACCGGCCAAACCGGGACTCCCAATCACCGCCGGTTGTGATACAGCCTGGAATCGAACCAGGGGGTCTGTAGTGACGCCTCAAGCACTGAGATGCAGTGCTTTAGACCACTGCGACACTCGGGAGCCCACATTCAAATATACAGTGGGGAAAAAAGTATTTAGTCAGCCACCAATTGTGCAAGTTCTCCCACTTAAAAAAAGATAGAGAGGCCTGTAATTTTCATCATAGGTACACGTCAACTATGACAGACAAATTGAGAAAAAAGAATCCAGAAAATCACATTGTAGGATTTTTTTATGAATTTATTTGCAAATTATGGTGGAAAATAAGTATTTGGTCAATAACAAAAGTTTCTCAATACTTTGTTATATACCCTTTGTTGGCAATGACACAGGTCAAACGTTTTCTGTAAGTCTTCACAAGGTTTTCGCACACTGTTGCTGGTATTTTGGCCCATTCCTCCATGCAGATCTCCTCTAGAGCAGTGATGTTTTGGGGCTGTCGCTGGGCAACATGGACTTTCAACTCCTCCAAAGATTTTCTATGGGGTTGAGATCTGGAGACTGGCTAGGCCACTCCAGGACCTTGAAATGCTTCTTACGAAGCCACTCCTTCGTTGCCCGGGCGGTGTGTTTGGGATCATTGTCATGCTGAAAGACCCAGCCACGTTTCATCTTCAATGCCCTTGCTGATGGAAGGAGGTTTTCACTCAAAATCTCACGATACATGGCCCCTTTCATTTTTTCCTTTACACGGATCAGTCGTCCTGGTCCCTTTGCAGAAAAACAGCCCCAAAGCATGATGTTTCCACCCCCATGCTTCACAGTAGTTATGGTGTTCTTTGGATGCAACTCAGCATTCTTTGTCCTCCAAACACGACGAGTTGAGTTTTTACCAAAAGTTATATTTTGGTTTCATCTGACCATATGACATTCTCCCAATCCTCTTCTGGATCATCCAAATGCACTCTAGCAAACTTCAGACGGGCCTGGACATGTACTGGCTTAAGCAGGGGGACACGTCTCGCACTGCAGGATTTGAGTCCCTGGCGGCGTAGTGTGTTACTGATGGTAGGCTTTGTTACTTTGGTCCCAGCTCTCTGCAGGTCATTCACTAGGTCCCCCCGTGTGGTTCTGGGATTTTGCTCACCGTTCTTGTGATCATTTTGACCCTCACGGGGGTGAGATCTTGCGTGGAGCCCCAGATCGAGGGAGATTATCAGTGGTCTTGTATGTCTTCCATTTCCTAATAATTGCTCCCACAGTTGATTTCTTCAAACCAACCTGCTTACCTATTGCAGATTCAGTCTTCCCAGCCTGGTGCATGTCTACAATTTTGTTTCTGGTGTCCTTTGACAGCTCTTTGGTCTTGGCCATAGTGGAGTTTGGAGTGTGACTGTTTGAGGTTGTGGACAGGTGTCTTTTATACTGATAACAAGTTCAAACAGGTGCCATTAATACAGGTAACGAGTGGAGGACAGAGGAGCCTCTTAAAGAAGAAGTTACAGGTCTGTGAGAGCCAGAAATCTTGCTTGTTTGTAGGTGACCAAATACTTATTTTCCACCATAATTTGCAAATAAATTCATTAAAAATCCTACAATGTGATTTTCTGGAGAAAAAAAATCTAATTTTGTCTGTCATAGTTGACGTGTACCTATGATGACAATTACAGGCCTCTCTCATCTTTTTATGTGGGAGAACTGGCACAATTGGTGGCTGACTAAATACTTTTTTTCCCCACTGTACTAATTGATAAAACACCAATTATTTTTTGAAAAATGTTTTAAAAAGGTATAATCTTTGTAAATGATATCATCGGTAGGACTGGTGGAGTTATGTCGCACATGCAGCTAACAAAAACATATGGAAATGTCTGCTCTACCCAAAATTACAACCAAATAATTGCAGCCTTACCGCAAAAGTGGAAGAGGAAAGTTGAAGGGGGAGAAAGTAAGGAACTTGTCTGTCGGCCTTGCATTAAAGAACATAATTGGTTAAGGAAAACTGTGATAAATAAAAAGTATATCAGTTTCACTTAAGGACCAAAGGATTGACAGCCGTCCCATATAGATTGCAAAATAGTTGGGAAGAGATTTTTGACGTACCGATCCCATGGCATAGTGTTTATGAACTGATGCACAAAACGACGCTCGGATTCAAAACATAACCATTTTTCTATTTAAATTATTATATACAATTCTTGCTACCAATAGAATGTTATTTATATGGGGATACAACCATCCCAGCTCTGCAGATTTTGCTGCGAAGAGACAGAATCATTAGATCATTTGTTTTGGTACTGTCCATTTGTAGCTTGTTTTTGGACACAGGTCCAGGAATGGCTGAAGGATTGCAATATTTACCTGGAGCTAACCTTGCAGATAGCATTACTGGGTGATCTGAAAAGTCATAGTCAATCGATCAATAATATAATAATACTTTTAGCAAAAAAGTTTATTTTCAAGTTAGAATCTGTAGAAACAATGAGAGTAGAAGGGTTCAGAACTTTTGTAAAACATCACAGTACAGTTGAAAAATATATGGCAAATAGAAATCCAATATGGATGGTGTTAAGAGACAGATGGGAGGTGTTGAATGGAATTGAAGGATGGGACTAATAACAACTAACAACAACTAATAATAACAAGATAACTAATAATGTAAGCATACTGTGTCCATAATAAGTATATAGGTTATAGGTTGAGAGCTTTTGTGAAAGAGCAGAGTTAGAAAGATATGGCATATAGAAGCAAACCGGATGGACATCATGAAAATGATCGGAGAGGTTGAGGGTAGAGGAAGTTCAGGAGCAAATACAAACAAAATAGAATTATTGTAAAATTGACTGTGTTCATAAAATGTATATAGTATGTATAAGCTGGAAGCGGAGTGTGTGTGTGTGTGTTTGTGTTCAAGTGTTGGTGTAAATTAAAACATTTTCAAGTCCTACTGCTAAGTAATTACCAATGATCTCCGAAATATAACCTCCAGGTTTTCTCTTCTCCAGGTATTCTCTATAGTAGTGTTCAGCTGTATAGTAATTAAAGGTGTTCTCTCTCTCTCTCTCCTCCAGGTATTCTCTATAGTAGTGTTCAGCTGTATAGTAATTAAAGGTGTTCTCTCTCTCCTCCAGGTATTCTCTATAGTAGTGTTCAGCTGTATAGTAATTAAAGGTGTTTCTCTCTCTCCTCCAGGTATTCTCTATAGTAGTGTTCAGCTGTATAGTAATTAAAGGTGTTCTCTCTCTCTCTCTCCTCCAGGTATTCTCTATAGTAGTGTTCAGCTGTATAGTAATTAAAGGTGTTCTCTCTCTCCTCCAGGTATTCTCTATAGTAGTGTTCAGCTGTATAGTAATTAAAGGTGTTCTCTCTCTCTCTCTCCTCCAGGTATTCTCTATAGTAGTGTTCAGCTGTATAGTAATTAAAGGTGTTCTCTCTCTCTCTCTCCTCCAGGTGTTCTCTATAGTAGTGTTCAGCTGTATAGTAATTAAAGGTGTTCTCTCTCTCTCCTCCAGGTATTCTCTATAGTAGTGTTCAGCTGTATAGTAATTAAAGGTGTTCTCTCTCTCTCTCCTCCAGGTATTCTCTATAGTAGTGTTCAGCTGTATAGTAATTAAAGGTGTTCTCTCTCTCTCTCTCCTCCAGGTATTCTCTATAGTAGTGTTCAGCTGTATAGTAATTAAAGGTGTTCTCTCTCTCCTCCAGGTATTCTCTATAGTAGTGTTCAGCTGTATAGTAATTAAAGGTGTTCTCTCTCTCCTCCAGGTATTCTCTATAGTAGTGTTCAGCTGTATAGTAATTAAAGGTGTTCTCTCTCTCTCTCTCCTCCAGGTATTCTCTATAGTAGTGTTCAGCTGTATAGTAATTAAAGGTGTTCTCTCTCTCTCTCTCCTCCAGGTATTCTCTATAGTAGTGTTCAGCTGTATAGTAATTAAAGGTGTTCTCTCTCTCTCTCTCCTCCAGGTATTCTCTATAGTAGTGTTCAGCTGTATAGTAATTAAAGGTGTTCTCTCTCTCCTCCAGGTATTCTCTATAGTAGTGGTCAGCTGTATAGTAATTAAAGGTGTTCTCTCTCTCTCTCCTCCAGGTATTCTCTATAGTAGTGTTCAGCTGTATAGTAATTAAAGGTGTTCTCTCTCTCTCCCTCCAGGTATTCTCTATAGTAGTGTTCAGCTGTATAGTAATTAAAGGTGTTCTCTCTCTCTCTCTCCTCCAGGTATTCTCTATAGTAGTGTTCAGCTGTATAGTAATTAAAGGTGTTTCTCTCTCTCTCTCTCCTCCAGGTATTCTCTATAGTAGTGTTCAGCTGTATAGTAATTAAAGGTGTTCTCTCTCTCTCTCCTCCAGGTATTCTCTATAGTAGTGTTCAGCTGTATAGTAATTAAAGGTGTTCTCTCTCTCCTCCAGGTATTCTCTATAGTAGTGTTCAGCTGTATAGTAAATTAAAAGGTGTTCTCTCTCTCTCCTCCAGGTATTCTCTATAGTAGTGTTCAGCTGTATAGTAATTAAAGGTGTTCTCTCTCTCTCTCTCCTCCAGGTATTCTCTATAGTAGTGTTCAGCTGTATAGTAATTAAAGGTGTTCTCTCTCTCTCTCCTTCCTCCAGGTATTCTCTTATAGTAGTGTTCAGCTGTATAGTAATTAAAGGTGTTCTCTCTCTCTCCTCCAGGTATTCTCTATAGTAGTGTTCAGCTGTATAGTAATTAAAGGTGTTCTCTCTCTCCTCCAGGTATTCTCTATAGTAGTGGTCAGCTGTATAGTAATTAAAGGTGTTCTCTCTCTCTCCTCCATTCTCTATAGTTGCGTATAAATTATCTCTCCTCCTCCAGGTATTCTCTATAGTAGTGTTCAGCTGTATAGTAATTAAAGGTGTTCTCTCTCTCTCTCTCCTCCAGGTATTCTCTATAGTAGTGTTCAGCTGTATAGTAATTAAAGGTGTTCTCTCTCTCTCTCTCCTCCAGGTATTCTCTATAGTAGTGTTCAGCTGTATAGTAATTAAAGGTGTTCTCTCTCTCTCTCCTCCAGGTATTCTCTATAGTAGTGTTCAGCTGTATAGTAATTAAAGGTGTTCTCTCTCTCTCTTCCTCCAGGTATTCTCTATAGTAGTGTTCAGCTGTATAGTAATTAAAGGTGTTCTCTCTCTCTCTCTCCTCCAGGTATTCTCTATAGTAGTGTTCAGCTGTATAGTAATTAAAGGTGTTCTCTCTCTCTCCTCCAGGTATTCTCTATAGTAGTGTTCAGCTGTATAGTAATTAAAGGTGTTCTCTCTCTCTCTCCTCCAGGTATTCTCTATAGTAGTGTTCAGCTGTATAGTAATTAAAGGTGTTCTCTCTCTCTCTCTCCTCCAGGTATTCTCTATAGTAGTGTTCAGCTGTATAGTAATTAAAGGTGTCTCTCTCTCTCTCTCTCCTCCAGGTATTCTCTATAGTAGTGTTCAGCTGTATAGTAATTAAAGGTGTTCTCTCTCTCTCTCCAGGTATTCTCTATAGTAGTGTTCAGCTGTATAGTAATTAAAGGTGTTCTCTCTCTCTCCTCCAGGTATTCTCTATAGTAGTGTTCAGCTGTATAGTAATTAAAGGTGTTCTCTCTCTCTCTCTCTCCAGGTATTCTCTATAGTAGTGTTCAGCTGTATAGTAATTAAAGGTGTTCTCTCTCTCTCTCCTCCAGGTATTCTCTATAGTAGTGTTCAGCTGTATAGTAATTAAAGGTGTTCTCTCTCTCTCCTCCAGGTATTCTCTATAGTAGTGTTCAGCTGTATAGTAATTAAAGGTGTTCTCTCTCTCCTCCAGGTATTCTCTATAGTAGTGTTCAGCTGTATAGTAATTAAAGGTGTCTCTCTCTCTCTCTCCTCCAGGTATTCTCTATAGTAGTGTTCAGCTGTATAGTAATTAAAGGTGTTCTCTCTCTCTCTCCTCCAGGTATTCTCTATAGTAGTGTTCAGCTGTATAGTAATTAAAGGTGTTCTCTCTCTCTCCTCAGGTATTCTCTATAGTAGTGTTCAGCTGTATAGTAATTAAAGGTGTTCTCTCTCTCTCTCCTCCAGGTATTCTCTATAGTAGTGTTCAGCTGTATAGTAATTAAAGGTGTTTCTCTCTCTCTCTCCTCCAGGTATTCTCTATAGTAGTGTTCAGCTGTATAGTAATTAAAGGTGTTCTCTCTCTCTCCTCCAGGTATTCTCTATAGTAGTGTTCAGCTGTATAGTAATTAAAGGTGTCTCTCTCTCTCTCCTCCAGGTATTCTCTATAGTAGTGTTCAGCTGTATAGTAATTAAAGGTGTTTTCTCTCTCTCTCTCTCTCCAGGTATTCTCTATAGTAGTGTTCAGCTGTATAGTAATTAAAGGTGTTCTCTCTCTCTCCTCCAGGTATTCTCTATAGTAGTGTTCAGCTGTATAGTAATTAAAGGTGTTCTCTCTCTCTCTCCCTCCAGGTATTCTCTATAGTAGTGTTCAGCTGTATAGTAATTAAAGGTGTTCTCTCTCTCTCTCTCCCTCCAGGTATTCTCTATAGTAGTGTTCAGCTGTATAGTAATTAAAGGTGTTCTCTCTCTCTCTCTCCAGGTATTCTCTATAGTAGTGTTCAGCTGTATAGTAATTAAAGGTGTTCTCTCTCTCTCTCCTCCAGGTATTCTCTATAGTAGTGTTCAGCTGTATAGTAATTAAAGGTGTTCTCTCTCTCCTCCAGGTATTCTCTATAGTAGTGTTCAGCTGTATAGTAATTAAAGGTGTTTCTCTCTCTCTCTCTCTCCCAGGTATTCTCTATAGTAGTGTTCAGCTGTATAGTAATTAAAGGTGTTCTCTCTCTCTCTCTCTCCAGGTATTCTCTATAGTAGTGTTCAGCTGTATAGTAATTAAAGGTGTTCTCTCTCTCTCTCTCCAGGTATTCTCTATAGTAGTGTTCAGCTGTATAGTAATTAAAGGTGTTCTCTCTCTCTCTCCTCCAGGTATTCTCTATAGTAGTGTTCAGCTGTATAGTAATTAAAGGTGTTCTCTCTCTCTCTCTCCTCCAGGTATTCTCTATAGTAGTGTTCAGCTGTATAGTAATTAAAGGTGTTCTCTCTCTCTCTCTCTCCTCCAGGTATTCTCTATAGTAGTGTTCAGCTGTATAGTAATTAAAGGTGTTCTTCTCTCTCTCTCCTCCAGGTATTCTCTATAGTAGTGTTCAGCTGTATAGTAATTAAAGGTGTTTCTCTCTCTCCTCCAGGTATTCTCTATAGTAGTGTTCAGCTGTATAGTAATTAAAGGTGTTCTCTCTCTCTCTCTCTCCAGGTATTCTCTATAGTAGTGTTCAGCTGTATAGTAATTAAAGGTGTTCTCTCTCCTCTCTCTCTCCTCCAGGTATTCTCTATAGTAGTGTTCAGCTGTATAGTAATTAAAGGTGCTCTCTCTCTCTCTCCTCCAGGTATTCTCTATAGTAGTGTTCAGCTGTATAGTAATTAAAGGTGTTCTCTCTCTCTCCTCAGGTATTCTCTATAGTAGTGTTCAGCTGTATAGTAATTAAAGGTGTTCTCTCTCTCTCCTCCCAGGTATTCTCTATAGTAGTGTTCAGCTGTATAGTAATTAAAGGTGTTCTCTCTCTCTCTCTCCAGGTATTCTCTATAGTAGTGTTCAGCTGTATAGTAATTAAAGGTGTTCTCTCTCTCTCTCCTCCAGGTATTCTCTATAGTAGTGTTCAGCTGTATAGTAATTAAAGTGTTCTTCTCTCTCTCTCCTCCAGGTATTCTCTATAGTAGTGTTCAGCTGTATAGTAATTAAAGGTGCTCTCTCTCTCTCCTCCAGGTATTCTCTATAGTAGTGTTCAGCTGTATAGTAATTAAAGGTGTTCTCTCTCTCTCCTCCAGGTATTCTCTATAGTAGTGTTCAGCTGTATAGTAATTAAAGGTGTTCTCTCTCTCTCTCCTCCAGGTATTCTCTATAGTAGTGTTCAGCTGTATAGTAATTAAAGGTGTTCTCTCTCTCTCTCTCCTCCAGGTATTCTCTATAGTAGTGTTCAGCTGTATAGTAATTAAAGGTGTTCTCTCTCTCTCCTCCAGGTATTCTCTATAGTAGTGTTCAGCTGTATAGTAATTAAAGGTGTTCTCTCTCTCTCCTCCAGGTATTCTCTATAGTAGTGTTCAGCTGTATAGTAATTAAAGGTGTTCTCTCTCTCTCTCCTCCAGGTATTCTCTATAGTAGTGTTCAGCTGTATAGTAATTAAAGGTGTTCTCTCTCTCTCTCCTCCAGGTATTCTCTATAGTAGTGTTCAGCTGTATAGTAATTAAAGGTGTTTCTCTCTCTCTCCTCCAGGTATTCTCTATAGTAGTGTTCAGCTGTATAGTAATTAAAGGTGTTCTCTCTCTCTCCTCCTCCAGGTATTCTCTATAGTAGTGTTCAGCTGTATAGTAATTAAAGGTGTTCTCTCTCTCTCCTCCAGGTATTCTCTATAGTAGTGTTCAGCTGTATAGTAATTAAAGGTGTTCTCTCTCTCTCTCCTCCAGGTATTCTCTATAGTAGTGTTCAGCTGTATAGTAATTAAAGGTGTTCTCTCTCTCTCCTCCAGGTATTCTCTATAGTAGTGTTCAGCTGTATAGTAATTAAAGGTGTTCTCTCTCTCTCTCTCCTCCAGGTATTCTCTATAGTAGTGTTCAGCTGTATAGTAATTAAAGGTGTTCTCTCTCTCTCCTCCAGGTATTCTCTATAGTAGTGTTCAGCTGTATAGTAATTAAAGGTGTTCTCTCTCTCTCCTCCAGGTATTCTCTATAGTAGTGTTCAGCTGTATAGTAATTAAAGGTGTTCTCTCTCTCTCTCCTCCAGGTATTCTCTATAGTAGTGTTCAGCTGTATAGTAATTAAAGGTGTTCTCTCTCTCTCTCCTCCAGGTATTCTCTATAGTAGTGTTCAGCTGTATAGTAATTAAAGGTGTTCTCTCTCTCTCTCCTCCAGGTATTCTCTATAGTAGTGTTCAGCTGTATAGTAATTAAAGGTGTTCTCTCTCTCTCTCTCCTCCAGGTATTCTCTATAGTAGTGTTCAGCTGTATAGTAATTAAAGGTGTTCTCTCTCTCTCTCCTCCAGGTATTCTCTATAGTAGTGTTCAGCTGTATAGTAATTAAAGGTGTTCTCTCTCTCTCCTCTCAGGTATTCTCTATAGTAGTGTTCCAGCTGTATAGTAATTAAAGGTGTTCTCTCTCTCTCTCTCCTCCAGGTATTCTCTATAGTAGTGTTCAGCTGTATAGTAATTAAAGGTGTTCTCTCTCTCTCTCTCCTCCAGGTATTCTCTATAGTAGTGTTCAGCTGTATAGTAATTAAGGTGTTTCTCCCATAGTAGTGTTCAGCTGTATAGTAATTAAAGGTGTTCTCTCTCTCTCTCTCCTCCAGGTATTCTCTATAGTAGTGTTCAGCTGTATAGTAATTAAAGGTGTTCTCTCTCTCTCTCCAGGTATTCTCTATAGTAGTGTTCAGCTGTATAGTAATTAAAGGTGTTCTCTCTCTCTCTCTCCTCCAGGTATTCTCTATAGTAGTGTTCAGCTGTATAGTAATTAAAGGTGTTCTCTCTCTCTCCTCCAGGTATTCTCTATAGTAGTGTTCAGCTGTATAGTAATTAAAGGTGTTCTCTCTCTCTCTCTCCTCCAGGTATTCTCTATAGTAGTGTTCAGCTGTATAGTAATTAAAGGTGTTCTCTCTCTCTCCTCCAGGTATTCTCTATAGTAGTGTTCAGCTGTATAGTAATTAAAGGTGTTCTCTCTCTCTCTCTCCTCCAGGTATTCTCTATAGTAGTGTTCAGCTGTATAGTAATTAAAGGTGTTCTCTCTCTCCTCCAGGTATTCTCTATAGTAGTGTTCAGCTGTATAGTAATTAAAGGTGTTCTCTCTCTCTCTCCTCCAGGTATTCTCTATAGTAGTGGTCAGCTGTATAGTAATTAAAGGTGTTCTCTCTCTCTCTCCTCCAGGTATTCTCTATAGTAGTGTTCAGCTGTATAGTAATTAAAGGTGTTCTCTCTCTCTCTCCTCCAGGTATTCTCTATAGTAGTGTTCAGCTGTATAGTAATTAAAGGTGTTCTTCTCTCTCTCTCCTCCAGGTATTCTCTATAGTAGTGTTCAGCTGTATAGTAATTAAAGGTGTTCTCTCTCTCTCTCCTCCAGGTATTCTCTATAGTAGTGTTCAGCTGTATAGTAATTAAAGGTGTTCTCTCTCTCTTTCTCCAGGTATTCTCTATAGTAGTGTTCAGCTGTATAGTAATTAAAGGTGTTCTCTCTCTCTCTCTCCTCCAGGTATTCTCTATAGTAGTGTTCAGCTGTATAGTAATTAAAGGTGTTCTCTCTCTCTCTCTCCTCCAGGTATTCTCTATAGTAGTGTTCAGCTGTATAGTAATTAAAGGTGTTCTCTCTCTCTCTCCTCCAGGTATTCTCTATAGTAGTGTTCAGCTGTATAGTAATTAAAGGTGTTTTCTCTCTCTCTCTCCTCCAGGTATTCTCTATAGTAGTGTTCAGCTGTATAGTAATTAAAGGTGTTCTCTCTCTCTCTCTCCTCCAGGTATTCTCTATAGTAGTGTTCAGCTGTATAGTAATTAAAGGTGTTCTCTCTCTCTCCTCCAGGTATTCTCTATAGTAGTGTTCAGCTGTATAGTAATTAAAGGTGTTCTCTCTCTCTCTCTCCTCCAGGTATTCTCTATAGTAGTGTTCAGCTGTATAGTAATTAAAGGTGTTCTCTCTCTCTCTCTCTCCAGGTATTCTCTATAGTAGTGTTCAGCTGTATAGTAATTAAAGGTGTTCTCTCTCTCTCTCCTCCAGGTATTCTCTATAGTAGTGTTCAGCTGTATAGTAATTAAAGGTGTTCTCTCTCTCTCTCTCCTCCAGGTATTCTCTATAGTAGTGTTCAGCTGTATAGTAATTAAAGGTGTTCTCTCTCTCTCCTCCAGGTATTCTCTATAGTAGTGTTCAGCTGTATAGTAATTAAAGGTGTTTCTCTCTCTCTCCTCCAGGTATTCTCTATAGTAGTGTTCAGCTGTATAGTAATTAAAGGTGTTCTCTCTCTCTCTCTCCTCCAGGTATTCTCTATAGTAGTGTTCAGCTGTATAGTAATTAAAGGTGTTCTCTCTCTCTCTCCTCCAGGTATTCTCTATAGTAGTGTTCAGCTGTATAGTAATTAAAGGTGTTCTCTCTCTCTCTCCTCCAGGTATTCTCTATAGTAGTGTTCAGCTGTATAGTAATTAAAGGTGTTCTCTCTCTCTCTCTCCTCCAGGTATTCTCTATAGTAGTGTTCAGCTGTATAGTAATTAAAGGTGTTCTCTCTCTCTCTCCTCCAGGTATTCTCTATAGTAGTGTTCAGCTGTATAGTAATTAAAGGTGTTCTCTCTCTCTCCTCCAGGTATTCTCTATAGTAGTGTTCAGCTGTATAGTAATTAAAGGTGTTCTCTCTCTCTCCTCCAGGTATTCTCTATAGTAGTGTTCAGCTGTATAGTAATTAAAGGTGTTCTCTCTCTCTCTCCTCCAGGTATTCTCTATAGTAGTGTTCAGCTGTATAGTAATTAAAGGTGTTCTCTCTCTCTCTCCTCCAGGTATTCTCTATAGTAGTGTTCAGCTGTATAGTAATTAAAGGTGTTTCTCTCTCTCTCTCCTCCAGGTATTCTCTATAGTAGTGTTCAGCTGTATAGTAATTAAAGGTGTTCTCTCTCTCTCTCTCCAGGTATTCTCTATAGTAGTGTTCAGCTGTATAGTAATTAAAGGTGTTCTCTCTCTCTCTCTCCTCCAGGTATTCTCTATAGTAGTGTTCAGCTGTATAGTAATTAAAGGTGTTCTCTCTCTTCTCTCCTCCAGGTATTCTCTATAGTAGTGTTCAGCTGTATAGTAATTAAAGGTGTTCTCTCTCTCTCTCCTCCAGGTATTCTCTATAGTAGTGTTCAGCTGTATAGTAATTAAAGGTGTTCTCTCTCTCCTCCAGGTATTCTCTATAGTAGTGTTCAGCTGTATAGTAATTAAAGGTGTTCTCTCTCTCTCCTCCAGGTATTCTCTATAGTAGTGTTCAGCTGTATAGTAATTAAAGGTGTTTCTCTCTCTCTCCTCCAGGTATTCTCTATAGTAGTGTTCAGCTGTATAGTAATTAAACGGTGTTCTCTCTCTCTCTCCTCCAGGTATTCTCTATAGTAGTGTTCAGCTGTATAGTAATTAAAGGTGTTCTCTCTCTCCTCCAGGTATTCTCTATAGTAGTGTTCAGCTGTATAGTAATTAAAGGTGTTCTCTCTCTCTCCTCCAGGTATTCTCTATAGTAGTGTTCAGCTGTATAGTAATTAAAGGTGTTCTCTCTCTCTCTCCTCCAGGTATTCTCTATAGTAGTGTTCAGCTGTATAGTAATTAAAGGTGTTCTCTCTCTCTCTCCTCCAGGTATTCTCTATAGTAGTGTTCAGCTGTATAGTAATTGTGTTCTCTCTCTCCTCCAGGTATTCTCTATAGTAGTGTTCAGCTGTATAGTAATTAAAGGTGTTCTCTCTCTCTCTCCTCCAGGTATTCTCTATAGTAGTGTTCAGCTGTATAGTAATTAAAGGTGTTCTCTCTCTCTCTCCTCCAGGTATTCTCTATAGTAGTGTTCAGCTGTATAGTAATTAAAGGTGTTCTCTCTCTCTCTCTCTCCTCCAGGTATTCTCTATAGTAGTGTTCAGCTGTATAGTAATTAAAGGTGTTCTCTCTCTCTCTCTCCTCCAGGTATTCTCTATAGTAGTGTCAGCGTATAGAATTAAAGGTGTTCTCTCTCTCTCTCTCCAGGTATTCTCTATAGTAGTGTTCAGCTGTATAGTAATTAAAGGTGTTCTCTTCTCTCTCCTCCAGGTATTCTCTATAGTAGTGTTCAGCTGTATAGTAATTAAAGGTGTTCTCTCTCTCTCCTCCAGGTATTCTCTATAGTAGTGTTCAGCTGTATAGTAATTAAAGGTGTTCTCTCTCTCTCTCTCCTCCAGGTATTCTCTATAGTAGTGTTCAGCTGTATAGTAATTAAAGGTGTCTCTCTCTCTCTCCTCCAGGTATTCTCTATAGTAGTGGTCAGCTGTATAGTAATTAAAGGTGTTTCTCTCTCTCTCTCCTCCAGGTATTCTCTATAGTAGTGTTCAGCTGTATAGTAATTAAAGGTGTTCTCTCTCTCTCTCCTCCAGGTATTCTCTATAGTAGTGTTCAGCTGTATAGTAATTAAAGGTGTTCTCTCTCTCTCTCTCCTCCAGGTATTCTCTATAGTAGTGTTCAGCTGTATAGTAATTAAAGGTGTTCTCTCTCTCTCTCTCCTCCAGGTATTCTCTATAGTAGTGTTCAGCTGTATAGTAATTAAAGGTGTTCTCTCTCTCCCTCCAGGTATTCTCTATAGTAGTGTTCAGCTGTATAGTAATTAAAGGTGTTCTCTCTCTCTCTCTCTCTCCTCCAGGTATTCTCTATAGTAGTGTTCAGCTGTATAGTAATTAAAGGTGTTCTCTCTCTCTCCTCCAGGTATTCTCTATAGTAGTGTTCAGCTGTATAGTAATTAAAGGTGTCTCTCTCTCTCTCCTCCAGGTATTCTCATAGTAGTGTTCAGCTGTATAGTAATTAAAGGTGTTCTCTCTCTCTCTCCTCCAGGTATTCTCTATAGTAGTGTTCAGCTGTATAGTAATTAAAGGTGTTCTCTCTCTCTTTCCTCCAGGTATTCTCTATAGTAGTGTTCAGCTGTATAGTAATTAAAGGTGTTCTCTCTCTCTCCTCCAGGTATTCTCTATAGTAGTGTTCAGCTGTATAGTAATTAAAGGTGTTCTCTCTCTCTCTCCTCCAGGTATTCTCTATAGTAGTGTTCAGCTGTATAGTAATTAAAGGTGTTCTCTCTCTCTCTCCTCCAGGTATTCTCTATAGTAGTGTTCAGCTGTATAGTAATTAAAGGTGTTCTCTCTCTCTCTCTCCTCCAGGTATTCTCTATAGTAGTGTTCAGCTGTATAGTAATTAAAGGTGTTCTCTCTCTCTCTCCTCCAGGTATTCTCTATAGTAGTGTTCAGCTGTATAGTAATTAAAGGTGTTCTCTCTCTCTCTCTCCTCCAGGTATTCTCTATAGTAGTGTTCAGCTGTATAGTAATTAAAGGTGTTCTCTCTCTCTCTCCTCCAGGTATTCTCTATAGTAGTGTTCAGCTGTATAGTAATTAAAGGTGTTTCTCTCTCTCTCCTCCAGGTATTCTCTATAGTAGTGTTCAGCTGTATAGTAATTAAAGGTGTTCTCTCTCTCTCCCCTCCAGGTATTCTCTATAGTAGTGTTCAGCTGTATAGTAATTAAAGGTGTTCTCTCTCTCTCCTCCAGGTATTCTCTATAGTAGTGTTCAGCTGTATAGTAATTAAAGGTGTTCTCTCTCTCTCTCCTCCAGGTATTCTCTATAGTAGTGTTCAGCTGTATAGTAATTAAAGGTGTTCTCTCTCTCTCTCCTCCAGGTATTCTCTATAGTAGTGTTCAGCTGTATAGTAATTAAAGGTGTTCTCTCTCTCTCTCTCCAGGTATTCTCTATAGTAGTGTTCAGCTGTATAGTAATTAAAGGTGTTCTCTCTCTCTCTCCTCCAGGTATTCTCTATAGTAGTGTTCAGCTGTATAGTAATTAAAGGTGTTTTCTCTCTCTCTCCCTCCAGGTATTCTCTATAGTAGTGTTCAGCTGTATAGTAATTAAAGGTGTTCTCTCTCTCTCCTCCAGGTATTCTCTATAGTAGTGTTCAGCTGTATAGTAATTAAAGGTGTTCTCTCTCTCTCTCCCTCCAGGTATTCTCTATAGTAGTGTTCAGCTGTATAGTAATTAAAGGTGTCTCTCTCTCTCTCTCTCTCCAGGTATTCTCTATAGTAGTGTTCAGCTGTATAGTAATTAAAGGTGTTCTCTCTCTCTCTCTCCTCCAGGTATTCTCTATAGTAGTGTTCAGCTGTATAGTAATTAAAGGTGTTCTCTCTCTCTCTCCTCCAGGTATTCTCTATAGTAGTGTTCAGCTGTATAGTAATTAAAGGTGTTCTCTCTCTCTCTCTCCTCCAGGTATTCTCTATAGTAGTGTTCAGCTGTATAGTAATTAAAGGTGTTCTCTCTCTCTCTCTCCTCCAGGTATTCTCTATAGTAGTGTTCAGCTGTATAGTAATTAAAGGTGTTCTCTCTCTCCTCCAGGTATTCTCTATAGTAGTGTTCAGCTGTATAGTAATTAAAGGTGTTCTCTCTCTCTCTCCTCCAGGTATTCTCTATAGTAGTGTTCAGCTGTATAGTAATTAAAGGTGTTCTCTCTCTCTCTCCTCCAGGTATTCTCTATAGTAGTGTTCAGCTGTATAGTAATTAAAGGTGTTCTCTCTCTCTCTCTCCTCCAGGTATTCTCTATAGTAGTGTTCAGCTGTATAGTAATTAAAGGTGTTCTCTCTCTCTCTCCTCCAGGTATTCTCTATAGTAGTGTTCAGCTGTATAGTAATTAAAGGTGTTCTCTCTCTCTCTCCTCCAGGTATTCTCTATAGTAGTGGTCAGCTGTATAGTAATTAAAGGTGTTCTCTCTCTCTCTCCTCCAGGTATTCTCTATAGTAGTGTTCAGCTGTATAGTAATTAAAGGTGTTTCTCTCTCTCCTCCAGGTATTCTCTATAGTAGTGTTCAGCTGTATAGTAATTAAAGGTGTTCTCTCTCTCTCTCTCCTCCAGGTATTCTCTATAGTAGTGTTCAGCTGTATAGTAATTAAAGGTGTTCTCTCTCTCCCTCCAGGTATTCTCTATAGTAGTGTTCAGCTGTATAGTAATTAAAGGTGTTCTCTCTCTCTCTCCTCCAGGTATTCTCTATAGTAGTGTTCAGCTGTATAGTAATTAAAGGTGTTCTCTCTCTCTCTCCTCCAGGTATTCTCTATAGTAGTGTTCAGCTGTATAGTAATTAAAGGTGTTCTCTCTCTCTCTCTCCTCCAGGTATTCTCTATAGTAGTGTTCAGCTGTATAGTAATTAAAGGTGTTCTCTCTCTCTCTCCTCCAGGTATTCTCTATAGTAGTGTTCAGCTGTATAGTAATTAAAGGTGTTCTCTCTCTCTCTCTCCTCCAGGTATTCTCTATAGTAGTGTTCAGCTGTATAGTAATTAAAGGTGTTCTCTCTCTCTCTCCTCCAGGTATTCTCTATAGTAGTGTTCAGCTGTATAGTAATTAAAGGTGTTTCTCTCTCTCTCCTCCAGGTATTCTCTATAGTAGTGTTCAGCTGTATAGTAATTAAAGGTGTTCTCTCTCTCTCTCTCCTCCAGGTATTCTCTATAGTAGTGTTCAGCTGTATAGTAATTAAAGGTGTTTCTCTCTCTCTCTCTCCTCCAGGTATTCTCTATAGTAGTGTTCAGCTGTATAGTAATTAAAGGTGTTCTCTCTCTCTCTCTCCTCCAGGTATTCTCTATAGTAGTGTTCAGCTGTATAGTAATTAAAGGTGTTCTCTCTCTCTCTCTCCTCCAGGTATTCTCTATAGTAGTGTTCAGCTGTATAGTAATTAAAGGTGTCTCTCTCTCTCTCTCCTCCAGGTATTCTCTATAGTAGTGTTCAGCTGTATAGTAATTAAAGGTGTTCTCTCTCTCTTCTCCTCCAGGTATTCTCTATAGTAGTGTTCAGCTGTATAGTAATTAAAGGTGTTCTCTCTCTCTCTCTCCTCCAGGTATTCTCTATAGTAGTGTTCAGCTGTATAGTAATTAAAGGTGTTCTCTCTCTCTCTCCTCCAGGTATTCTCTATAGTAGTGTTCAGCTGTATAGTAATTAAAGGTGTTCTCTCTCTCTCTCCTCCAGGTATTCTCTATAGTAGTGTTCAGCTGTATAGTAATTAAAGGTGTTCTCTCTCTCCTCCTCCAGGTATTCTCTATAGTAGTGTTCAGCTGTATAGTAATTAAAGGTGTTCTCTCTCTCTCTCTCCTCCAGGTATTCTCTATAGTAGTGTTCAGCTGTATAGTAATTAAAGGTGTTTCTCTCTCTCTCCTCCAGGTATTCTCTATAGTAGTGTTCAGCTGTATAGTAATTAAAGGTGTTCTCTCTCTCTCTCTCCTCCAGGTATTCTCTATAGTAGTGTTCAGCTGTATAGTAATTAAAGGTGTTCTCTCTCTCTCTCTCCTCCAGGTATTCTCTATAGTAGTGTTCAGCTGTATAGTAATTAAAGGTGTTCTTCTCTCTCTCTCCTCCAGGTATTCTCTATAGTAGTGTTCAGCTGTATAGTAATTAAAGGTGTTCTCTCTCTCTCTCCTCCAGGTATTCTCTATAGTAGTGTTCAGCTGTATAGTAATTAAAGGTGTTCTCTCTCTCTCTCTCCTCCAGGTATTCTCTATAGTAGTGTTCAGCTGTATAGTAATTAAAGGTGTTCTCTCTCTCTCTCTCCCTCCAGGTATTCTCTATAGTAGTGTTCAGCTGTATAGTAATTAAAGGTGTTCTCTCTCTCTCTCTCCTCCAGGTATTCTCTATAGTAGTGTTCAGCTGTATAGTAATTAAAGGTGTTCTCTCTCTCTCTCCTCCAGGTATTCTCTATAGTAGTGTTCAGCTGTATAGTAATTAAAGGTGTTCTCTCTCTCTCTCTCCTCCAGGTATTCTCTATAGTAGTGTTCAGCTGTATAGTAATTAAAGGTGTTCTCTCTCTCTCTCTCCTCCAGGTATTCTCTATAGTAGTGTTCAGCTGTATAGTAATTAAAGGTGTTCTCTCTCTCTCTCCTCCAGGTATTCTCTATAGTAGTGTTCAGCTGTATAGTAATTAAAGGTGTTCTCTCTCTCTCCCTCCAGGTATTCTCTATAGTAGTGTTCAGCTGTATAGTAATTAAAGGTGTTCTCTCTCTCTCTCTCCTCCAGGTATTCTCTATAGTAGTGTTCAGCTGTATAGTAATTAAAGGTGTTCTCTCTCTCTCCTCTCCAGGTATTCTCTATAGTAGTGTTCAGCTGTATAGTAATTAAAGGTGTTCTCTCTCTCTCCTCCAGGTATTCTCTATAGTAGTGTTCAGCTGTATAGTAATTAAAGGTGTTCTCTCTCTCCTCCAGGTATTCTCTATAGTAGTGTTCAGCTGTATAGTAATTAAAGGTGTTCTCTCTCTCTCTCTCCTCCAGGTATTCTCTATAGTAGTGTTCAGCTGTATAGTAATTAAAGGTGTTCTCTCTCTCTTCTCCTCCAGGTATTCTCTATAGTAGTGTTCAGCTGTATAGTAATTAAAGGTGTTCTCTCTCTCTCTCTCCTCCAGGTATTCTCTATAGTAGTGTTCAGCTGTATAGTAATTAAAGGTGTTCTCTCTCTCTCTCTCCTCCAGGTATTCTCTATAGTAGTGTTCAGCTGTATAGTAATTAAAGGTGTTCTCTCTCTCTCTCTCCAGGTATTCTCTATAGTAGTGTTCAGCTGTATAGTAATTAAAGGTGTTCTCTCTCTCTCTCCTCCAGGTATTCTCTATAGTAGTGTTCAGCTGTATAGTAATTAAAGGTGTTCTCTCTCTCTCTCTCCTCCAGGTATTCTCTATAGTAGTGTTCAGCTGTATAGTAATTAAAGGTGTTCTCTCTCTCTCTCCTCCAGGTATTCTCTATAGTAGTGTTCAGCTGTATAGTAATTAAAGGTGTTCTCTCTCTCTCTCTCCTCCAGGTATTCTCTATAGTAGTGTTCAGCTGTATAGTAATTAAAGGTGTTCTCTCTCTCTCTCCTCCAGGTATTCTCTATAGTAGTGTTCAGCTGTATAGTAATTAAAGGTGTTCTTCTCTCTCTCCTCCAGGTATTCTCTATAGTAGTGTTCAGCTGTATAGTAATTAAAGGTGTTCTCTCTCTCTCTCTCCTCCAGGTATTCTCTATAGTAGTGTTCAGCTGTATAGTAATTAAAGGTGTTCTCTCTCTCTCTCCCTCCAGGTATTCTCTATAGTA
>NW_025534046.1:57500-70000 GCF_020615455.1 Coregonus clupeaformis
TAGCTAGCTATATAAATCCCATAGATGTAGCTAGCTATATAAATCCCATAGATGTAGCTAGCTAAAATAAATCCCATAGATGTAGCTAGCATATTAAAGCCCATAGATGTAGCTAGCTATATAAAGCCCATAGATGTAGCTAGCTATATAAAGACCATAGATGTAGCTAGCTATATAAAGCCCATAGATGTAGCTAGCTATATAAAAGCCCATAGATGTAGCTAGCTAAATAAAGCCCATAGATGTAGCTAGCTATATAAAGCCCATAGATGTAGCTAGTTATATAAACCCCATAGATGTAGCTAGCTATATAAAAGCCCATAGATGTAGCTAGCTATATAAAGCCCATAGATGTAGCTAGCTATATAAAGCCCATATATGTAGCTAGCTATATAAAGCCCATAGATGTAGCTAGCTATATAAAGCCCATAGATGTAGCTAGCTATATAAAGCCCATAGATGTAGCTAGCTATATAAAAGCCCATAGATGTAGCTAGCTATATAAAGCCCATAGATGTAGCTAGCTATATAAATCCCATTGATGTAGCTAGCTATATAAATCCCATAGATGTAGCTAGCTATATAAAGCCCATAGATGTAGCTAGCTATATAAAGCCCATAGATGTAGCTAGCTATGTAAAGCCCATAGATGTAGCTAGCTATATAAAGCCCATAGATGTAGCTAGCTATATAAAGCCCATAGATGTAGCTAGCTATATAAAAGCCCATAGATGTAGCTAGCTATATAAAAGCCCATAGATGTAGCTAGCTATATAAAGCCCATAGATGTAGCTAGCTATATAAATGCCATAGATGTAGCTAGCTATATAAAGCCCATAGATGTAGCTAGCTAAATAAATCCCATAGATGTAGCTAGCTATACAAAGCCCATAGATGTAGCTAGCTATATAAAGCCCATAGATGTAGCTAGCTATATAAAGCCCATAGATGTAGCTAGCTATATAAAGCCCATATATGTACCTAGCTATATAAAGCCCATAGATGTAGCTAGCTATATAAAGCCCATAGATGTAGCTAGCTATATAAGGCCCATAGATGTAGCTAGCTATATAAATCCCATAGATGTAGCTAGCTATATAAATGCCATAGATGTAGCTAGCTTATTAAAGCCCATAGATGTAGCTAGCTATATAAAGCCCATAGATGTAGCTAGCTATATAAAGCCCATAGATGTAGCTAGCTTATTAAAGCCCATAGATGTAGCTAGCTATATAAAGCCCATAGATGTAGCTAGCTATATAAATCCCATAGATGTAGCTAGCTATATAAAAGCCCATAGATGTAGCTAGCTATATAAAGCCCATAGATGTAGCTAGCTATATAAATCCCATAGATGTAGCTAGCTATATAAAGCCCATAGATGTAGCTAGCTATATAAAGCCCATAGATGTAGCTAGCTATATAAATCCCATAGATGTAGCTAGCTATATAAAGCCCATAGATGTAGCTAGATATATAAAGCCCATATATGTAGCTAGCTATATAAATCCCATAGATGTAGCTAGCTATATAAAGCCCATAGATGTAGCTAGCTATATAAAAGCCCATAGATGTAGCTAGTTATATAAATCCCATAGATGTAGCTAGCTATATAAATCCCATAGATGTAGCTAGCTATATAAATCCCATAGATGTAGCTAGCTATATAAAAGCCCATAGATGTAGCTAGCTAAATAAAGCCCATAGATGTAGCTAGCTATATAAAAGCCCATAGATGTAGCTAGTTATATAAATCCCATAGATGTAGCTAGCTATATAAAGCCCATAGATGTAGCTAGCTATATAAATCCCATAGATGTAGCTAGCTATATAAAGCCCATAGATGTGGCTAGCTATATAAATCCCATAGATGTAGCTAGCTATATAAAGCCCATAGATGTAGCTAGCTATATAAATCCCATAGATGTAGCTAGCTATATAAATCCCATAGATGTAGCTAGCTATATAAAAGCCCATAGATGTAGCTAGCTATATAAAGCCCATAGATGTAGCTAGCTATATAAAGCCCATAGATGTAGCTAGCTATATAAAAGCCCATAGATGTAGCTAGCTATATAAAGCCCATAGATGTAGCTAGCTATATAAAGCCCATAGATGTAGCTAGCTATATAAAGCCCATAGATGTAGCTAGCTATATAAAGCCCATAGATGTAGCTAGCTATATAAACGCCCATAGATGTAGCTAGCTAAATAAAGCCCATAGATGTAGCTAGCTATATAAATCCCATAGATGTAGCTAGCTATATAAATCCCATAGATGTAGCTAGCTATATAAAGCCCATAGATGTAGCTAGCTATATAAAGCCCATAGATGTAGCTAGCTATATAAATCCCATAGATGTAGCTAGCTATATAAAGCCCATAGATGTAGCTAGCTATATAAAAGCCCATAGATGTAGCTAGCTATATAAAGCCCATAGATGTAGCTAGCTATATAAAGCCCATAGATGTAGCTAGCTATATAAATCCCATAGATGTAGCTAGCTATATAAATCCCATAGATGTAGCTAGCTATATAAAGCCCATAGATGTAGCTAGCTAAATAAATCCCATAGATGTAGCTAGCTATATAAAAGCCCATAGATGAAGCTAGCTTTATAAAGCCCATAGATGTAGCTAGCTATATAAAGCCCATAGATGTAGCTAGCTATATAAAGCCCATAGATGTAGCTAGCTAAATAAATCCCATAGATGTAGCTAGCTATATAAAAGCCCATAGATGTAGCTAGCTATATAAAGCCCATAGATGTAGCTAGCTATATAAAAGCCCATAGATGTAGCTAGCTATATAAAGCCCATAGATGTAGCTAGCTATATAAATCCCATAGATGTAGCTAGCTATATAAACGCCCATAGATGTAGCTAGCTATATAAAGCCCATAGATGTAGCTAGCTAAATAAATCCCATAGATGTAGCTAGCTATACAAAGCCCATAGATGTAGCTAGCTATATAAAGCCCATAGATGTAGCTAGCTATATAAAGCCCATAGATGTAGCTAGCTATATAAATCCCATAGATGTAGCTAGCTATATAAAGCCCATATATGTAGCTAGCTATATAAAGCCCATAGATGTAGCTAGCTATATAAAGCCCATAGATGTAGCTAGCTATATAAATCCCATAGATGTAGCTAGCTATATAAATCCCATAGATGTAGCTAGCTATATAAATCCCATAGATGTAGCTAGCATATTAAAGCCCATAGATGTAGCTAGCTATATAAAGCCCATAGATGTAGCTAGCTATATAAAGCCCATAGATGTAGCTAGCTATATAAAGCCCATAGATGTAGCTAGCTTTATAAAAGCCCATAGATGTAGCTAGCTATATAAAAGCCCATAGATGTAGCTAGCTATATAAAGCCCATAGATGTAGCTAGCTATATAAAGCCCATAGATGTAGCTAGCTATATAAACCCCATAGATGTAGCTAGCTATATAAAAGCCCATAGATGTAGCTAGCTATATAAAGCCCATAGATGTAGCTAGCTATATAAAGCCCATAGATGTAGCTAGCTATATAAAGCCCATAGATGTAGCTAGCTATATAAAGCCCATAGATGTAGCTAGCTATATAAAAGCCCATAGATGTAGCTAGCTATATAAAGCCCATAGATGTAGCTAGCTATATAAATCCCATTGATGTAGCTAGCTATATAAATCCCATAGATGTAGCTAGCTATATAAAGCCCATAGATGTAGCTAGCTATATAAAGCCCATAGATGTAGCTAGCTATATAAAGCCCATAGATGTAGCTAGCTATATAAAGCCCATAGATGTAGCTAGCTATATAAAGCCCATAGATGTAGCTAGCTATATAAAGCCCATAGATGTAGCTAGCTATATAAAAGCCCATAGATGTAGCTAGCTATATAAAAGCCCATAGATGTAGCTAGCTATATAAAGCCCATAGATGTAGCTAGCTATATAAATGCCATAGATGTAGCTAGCTATATAAAGCCCATAGATGTAGCTAGCTATATAAATCCCATAGATGTAGCTAGCTATACAAAGCCCATAGATGTAGCTAGCTATATAAAGCCCATAGATGTAGCTAGCTATATAAATCCCATAGATGTAGCTAGCTATATAAAGGCCATATATGTAGCTAGCTATATAAAGCCCATAGATGTTGCTAGCTATATAAAGCCCATAGATGTAGCTAGCTATATAAAGCCCATAGATGTAGCTAGCTATATAAATCCCATAGATGTAGCTAGCTATATAAATCCCATAGATGTAGCTAGCTTATTAAAGCCCATAGATGTAGCTAGCTATATAAAGCCCATAGATGTAGCTAGCTATATAAAGCCCATAGATGTAGCTAGCTTATTAAAGCCCATAGATGTAGCTAGCTATATAAAGCCCATAGATGTAGCTAGCTATATAAATCCCATAGATGTAGCTAGCTATATAAAAGCCCATAGATGTAGCTAGCTATATAAAGCCCATAGATGTAGCTAGCTATATAAATCCCATAGATGTAGCTAGCTATATAAAGCCCATAGATGTAGCTAGCTATATAAAGCCCATAGATGAGGCTAGCTATATAAATCCCATAGATGTAGCTAGCTATATAAAGCCCATAGATGTAGCTAGCTATATAAAGCCCATAGATGTAGCTAGCTATATAAAGCCCATAGATGAGGCTAGCTATATAAATCCCATAGATGTAGCTAGCTATATAAAAGCCCATAGATGTAGCTAGCTATATAAATCCCATAGATGTAGCTAGCTATATAAATCCCATAGATGTAGCTAGCTATATAAATCCCATAGATGTAGCTAGCTATATAAATCCCATAGATGTAGCTAGCTATATAAAGCCCATAGATGTAGCTAGCTATATAAATCCCATAGATGTAGCTAGCTATATAAATCCCATAGATGTAGCTAGCTATATAAAGCCCATAGATGTAGCTAGCTATATAAAGCCCATAGATGTAGCTAGCTATATAAAGCCCATAGATGTAGCTAGCTGTATAAAGCCCATAGATGTAGCTAGCTATATAAATCCCATAGATGTAGCTAGCTATATAAATCCCATAGATGTAGCTAGCTATATAAAGCCCATAGATGTAGCTAGCTATATAAATCCCATAGATGTAGCTAGCTATATAAATCCCATAGATGTAGCTAGCTATATAAAGCCCATAGATGTAGCTAGCTATATAAAGCCCATATATGTAGCTAGCTATATAAAGCCCATAGATGTAGCTAGCTATATAAATCCCATAGATGTAGCTAGCTATATAAAGCCCATAGATGTAGCTAGCTATATAAAAGCCCATAGATGTAGCTAGCTATATAAAGCCCATAGATGTAGCTAGCTGTATAAAGCCCATAGATGTAGCTAGCTATATAAACCCATAGATGTAGCTAGCTATATAAAGCCCATAGATGTAGCTAGCTATATAAAGCCCATAGATGTAGCTAGCTATATAAAGCCCATAGATGTAGCTAGCTATATAAAGCCCATAGATGTAGCTAGCTATATAAATCCCATAGATGTAGCTAGCTATATAAATCCCATAGATGTAGCTAGCTATATAAATCCCATAGATGTAGCTAGCTATATAAAAGCCCATAGATGTAGCTAGCTATATAAAGCCCATAGATGTAGCTAGCTATATAAAAGCCCATAGATGTAGCTAGCTATATAAAGCCCATAGATGTAGCTAGCTAAATACATCCCATAGATGTAGCTAGCTATATAAAAGCCCATAGATGTAGCTAGCTATATAAAGCCCATAGATGTAGCTAGCTATATAAAAGCCCATAGATGTAGCTAGCTATATAAAGCCCATAGATGTAGCTAGCTATATAAATCCCATAGATGTAGCTAGCTATAAAAACTCCCATAGATGTAGCTAGCTATATAAAGCCCATAGATGTAGCTAGCTAAATAAATCCCATAGATGTAGCTAGCTATACAAAGCCCATAGATGTAGCTAGCTATATAAAGCCCATAGATGTAGCTAGCTATATAAAGCCCATAGATGTAGCTAGCTATATAAAGCCCATAGATGTAGCTAGCTATATAAAGCCCATAGATGTAGCTAGCTATATAAAAGCCCATAGATGTAGCTAGCTATATAAAGCCCATAGATGTAGCTAGCTGTATAAAGCCCATAGATGTAGCTAGCTATATAAATCCCATAGATGTAGCTAGCTATATAAAGCCCATAGATGTAGCTAGCTATATAAAGCCCATAGATGTAGCTAGCTATATAAAGCCCATAGATGTAGCTAGCTATATAAAGCCCATAGATGTAGCTAGCTATATAAATCCCATAGATGTAGCTAGCTATATAAATCCCATAGATGTAGCTAGCTATATAAATCCCATAGATGTAGCTAGCTATATAAAAGCCCATAGATGTAGCTAGCTATATAAAGCCCATAGATGTAGCTAGCTATATAAAAGCCCATAGATGTAGCTAGCTATATAAAGTCCATAGATGTAGCTAGCTAAATACATCCCATAGATGTAGCTAGCTATATAAAAGCCCATAGATGTAGCTAGCTATATAAAGCCCATAGATGTAGCTAGCTATATAAAAGCCCATAGATGTAGCTAGCTATATAAAGCCCATAGATGTAGCTAGCTATATAAATCCCATAGATGTAGCTAGCTATATAAACGCCCATAGATGTAGCTAGCTATATAAAGCCCATAGATGTAGCTAGCTAAATAAATCCCATAGATGTAGCTAGCTATACAAAGCCCATAGATGTAGCTAGCTATATAAAGCCCATAGATGTAGCTAGCTATATAAAGCCCATAGATGTAGCTAGCTATATAAAGCCCATAGATGTAGCTAGCTATATAAAAGCCCATAGATGTAGCTAGCTATATACATCCCATAGATGTAGCTAGCTATATAAATCCCATAGATGTAGCTAGCTATATAAAGCCCATAGATGTAGCTAGCTATATAAAGCCCATAGATGTAGCTAGCTATATAAATCCCATAGATCTTTTAGAGTGTGAACTGTATTACTGTACTGTACTGTATTATACTGTATTACTGTACTGTATTGTATTATACTGTATCATATGGACTGGAATTACGCACGTCGTTCAAACCATGATAAAGCAGGGAGAGAACATGTGATTCTGGTGCAGCACACGTGGCCTACAAAGTTACCAGTATAGGCTAGTGAATTTGATTTTAATTTTGGTAATATAATAGGGCCTATTTGTATAATTAGTAGGCTTACGTATATATACACCTTTCATAATATTATGAATATATTATATGAATATCATATATATATATATATACACACCTTTCATAATATTTCCCCTAATGTTATTAACCTACCTCCTCTTTCTCTCTCTAGTGTTGCTTCATTCCTTCCTCTCTTTTCAACAGTTAAATGACTGTGAGAGAGTGCTTGCACGTGCACTTATTTAAAACAGACATTAACGCTAAAAAACAAAAAACAAAAAAACAAAATGGATACTTGCGATACAGGCATCGTGCAAAAACATACATTCGAATGAATGGAATGAATTCGATATGTCGCCCAGCCCTAATCTAGGTGCTGCTGTAGGCTCTCCTTGGTTGGAGACAGAAAGCACCAGATGATCTGCATTTGTCTAGTAGGGTGAGGCAGGGTTCTTCAGAGTGTTCTAGTGCCCTCACAAATTCATTGATATACATGTTGAAGATAAGGTAACGGTTTTCTGGGTCTCTGTGTTTTTGGTTGGATAGGTTGCTCAAGCTGCCACGCCCTGACTCAGAGGACGCTTATATGTTGAGTCAGGGTGTGTATTTTCCTTGTTGTGTTTTTCTATGTTGTATTTTCTATGTTGAGATCTAGTATGTCTAGATCTATGTTTGGCCGGGTGTGGTTCCCAATCAGAGGCAGCTGTAGCTCGTTGTCTCTGATTGGGGACCATACTTAGGCAGCCTATTGGCACTAGTGGGTTGTGGGATCTGTGTTACCTTAGGACGTCACGTATCGTTAGTTTATTGTTTTGTCGTTGTGTTTATTCGTTTTAATAAACATGTTGGCATATCACGCTGCACCTTGGTCCGTCCCGTTCATGAACGATCGTGATACCTGCCTCGCCGACCGGCCCTGAGGAAAGAATTATGTCTTCTTTGGGCCATTTTAACCACCATCTGTTAACTGTTTGTGTTCATGGATTTTATAATGTATGTTTTCCCCCCAACACCACTTTCCATCAGTTTGTATAGCAGACCCTCATGCCAAATTGAGTCAAAAGCTTATTTTTCTTTTTTTACAAAGTATGAGGAGACTTTGCTTTTGTTTAGTTTGTTTGTCAATAAGGGTGTGCAGGGTGTATACGTGGTCTGTGATACAGTAATTCGGTAAAAAGCAAATTTGACATTTGCTTAGGACATTGAGTCTGCTGTTAATGATAATGCAGAGGATTTTCCCAAGGTTGCGGTTGATGCATATCCCACGGTAGTTATTGGGGTCAAATTTGTCTCCACTTTTGAGGCTTGGGGTGATCAGTCCTTGGTTCCAAATATTGAGGAAGATGCCAGAGCTGAGGATGATTTTAAAGAATTTAAGTATAGCCAATTGGAATTTGTGGTCTGTATATTTTATCATTTCATTGAGGATACCATCAACACCACAGGCCTTTTTGGGTTGGAGGGTTTGTATTTTGTCCTGTAGTTCATTCAATGTAATTGGAGAATCCAGTGGGTTCTGGTAGTCTTTAATAGTTGATTCTAAGATTTCTATTTGATCATGTAAATGTTTATACTGTTTGTTCTTTGTTTATGGAGCCAAAAAGATTGGAAAAGTGGTTTACCCATACATCTCCGTTTTGGATAGATAACTCTTCGTGTTATTGATTGTTTAGTGTTTTCCAATTTTCCCAGAAGTGGTTAGATTCTATGGAGTCTTCAATCACATTGAGCTGATTTCTGACATGCTGTTCCTTCTTTTTTCATAGTGAATTTCTGTACTGTTTTAGTGATTCACCATAGTGAAGGCGTAGGCTCAGGATTTCTGGGTCTCTATGTTTTTGGTTGGATAGGTTTCTCAATTTCTTTCTTAGGTTTTTGCATTCTTCATCAAACTTGTCATTGTTGTTAATTTTCTTAGGTTTTATGCTTGAAATGTTTAGATTTGATAGGGAAGCTGAGAGGTCAAATATACTGTTTAGGTTTTCTACTGCCAAGTTTACACCTTCACTATTACAGTGAAACGTTTTGTCCAGGAAGTTGTCTAAAAGGGATTGAATTTGTTGTTGGCTAATTGTTTTCTGGTAGGTTTCTACAATACTTTCCCTCCATCTATAGCATTTCTTAATAGTATGCAGTTTGCATGGCTTTGACGCCTCATGATTAAGTATTGCTCTGTTCAAGTAGACTGTGATTTTGCTGTGGTCTGATAGGGGTGTCAGTGGGCTGACTGTGAACACTCTGAGAGACTCTGGGTTGAGGTCAGTGATAAAGTAGTCTACAGTACTGCTGCCAAGAGATGAGCTGTAGGTGTACCTACTGTAGGAGTCCCCTCGAAGCCTACCATTGACTATGTACAGACCCAGCGTGCGACAGAGTTGTGCCTAGGGGGGCATATATGGGGGAGGGAATGATGTCACCTCCAGGTAGGTGTTTGTCCCCCTGTGTGCTGAGGGTGTCAGGTTCTTGTCCAGTTCTGGCATTTAGGTCGCCACAGACTAGTTCATGTCCCTGGGTCTGGAAATGATTGATCTCCCCCTCTAGGATGGAGAAACTGTCTTCATTAAAGTATGGGGATTATAGTGGGGGGATATAGGTAGCACACAGGAGGACATTTTCTCTGTTGAGATAACGTCCTTATTAATTACATCTAGCCAGATGTAAAATGCTCCTGTTTTGACTAATTTAATAGAGTGGGTTAGGTCTGCTCTATACTAAATTAGCATACCCCCTGAGTCTCTTCCCTGTTTCACACCTGGTAGTTTGGTGGATGGGACTACCAGCTCTCTGTAACCTAGAGGGCAACCAGTGGGTCCGTCTCCTCTATACCATGTTTCTTGTAGGATGACAATGTCTGTATTTCTGATTTCTTTGATGAAGTCGGAGTTCTTGCTCTTCAGGCCAAAAGGCAGATGACCTCTGACCTTGGACATTCCAGGATGAGATAGTGAAGCTTTATGTTGTATTCAGTTTAGAACAGTTTAAATGTACAGTTGAAGTCGGAAGTTTACATACACTTAGGTTGGAGTCATTAAAACTTGTTTTTCAACCACTCCACAAATGTCTTGTTAACAAACTATAGTTTTGGCAAGTCGGTTAGGACATCTACTTTGTGCGTGACACAAGTAATTTTTCCAACAATAGTTTACAGACAGATTATTTCACTTAAAATTTACTGTATCACAATTCCAGTGGGTCAGAAGTTTAAATAGACTATGTTGACTGTGCCTTTAAACAGCTTGGAAGATTCCAGAAAATGATGTCATGGCTTTAGAAGCTTCTGACATCATTTGAGTCAATTGGAGGTGTACCTGTAGATGTATTTCAAGGCCTACCTTCAAACTCAGTGCCTCTTTGCTTGACATCATGGGAAAATCAAAAGAAATCAGCCAAGACCTCAGAAAAAAATGGTTGACCTCCACAAGTCTGGTTCATCCTTGGGAGCAATTTCCAAACGCCTGAAGGTACCACGTTCATCTATACAAACAATAGTACGCAAGTATAAACACCATGGGAGCACGCAGCCGTCATACCGCTCAGGAAGGAGATGCGTTCAGTCTCCTAGAGATGAACGTACTTTGGTGCGCAAAAGTGCAAATCAATCCCAGAACAACAGCAAAGGACCTTGTGAAGATGCTGGAGGAAACCGGTACAAAAGTATCTATATCCACAGTAAAAAAAAAGCCAGACTACGGTTTGCAACTGCACATGGGGACAAAGATCGTACTTTTTGGAGAAATGTCCTCTGGTCTGATGAAACAAAAATAGAACTGTTTGGCCATAATGACCATCGTTATGTTTGGAGGAAAAAGGGGGGACTTGCAAGCCGAAGAACACCATCCCAACCGTGAAGCACGGGGGTGGCAGCATCATGCTGTGGGGGTGCTTTGCTGCAGGAGGGACTGGTGCACTTCACAAAATAGATGGCATCATGAGGAAGAAAAATTATGTGGATATATTGAAGCAACATCTCAAGACATCAGTCAGGAAGTTAAAGCTTGGTCGCAAATGGGTCCAAATGGACAATGACCCCAAGCATACTTCCAAAGTTGTGGCAAAATTGCTTAAGGACAACAAAGTCAAGGTATTGGAGTGGCCATCAGAAAGCCCTGACCTCAATCCTATAGGAAATGTGTGGGCAGAACTGAAAAAGCGTGTGCGAGCAAGGAGGCCTTCAAAACTGACTCAGTTACACCAGCTCTGTCAGGAGGAATGGGCCAAAATTCACCCAACTTATTGTGGGAAGCTTGTGGAAGGCTACCTGAAACGTTTGACCCAAGTTAAACCATTTAAAGGCAATGCTACCAAATACTAATTGAGTGGATGTAAACTTCTGACCCACTGGGAATGTGATGAAAGAAATAAAAGCTGAAATAAATCATTCTCTCTACTATTATTCTGACATTTCACATTCTTAAAATAAAAGTGGTGATCCTAACTGACCTAAGACAGGGAATTTTTACCAGGATTAAATGTCAGGAATTGTGAAAAACGGGAGTTTAAATGTATTTGGCTAAGGTGTATGTAAACTTCCGACTTCAACTGTATATCGCGCTGTAGTGCAGCACTTCAGCGCTACGGATTGAATTGAGCCCTTAGTGAAATCCTCAGAGATGGACAGAACCAACTCTGTCTAATGTTAGTTTACTAGCTAGCTGGATTACCTAAGAGAAACTCCTGTTTTTAGCTTGGAAGCTGGTTGACATCAGCTCTTGCTTCTAAGTTACTATAGTTACCTTGACTACTGCTTTAACAATTAACCTCTCTAACACCTCTGACCTCTAACCTCTAACCTCTAACCTCTAACCTCCAGGCTGGCCTGACGGCGCTTGCTCTCCAGACGTTCATCAACCTGTTCCAAAACTTCAGCCTCTTCACCGATCAGCCCGACAACAACACCGGTTACCTCGACAACGCCCGCAGAACGCCCGTCGCCAACGGAGTCACCGTAGTAACCACCAACCCCTACCAGCAGGCCCCTCCCTTCAGCGAAACTCTGAGTCTGGACCCTTCCACCCTCACACCTGCTCCTGTCTTCTAGAGGAGAGAGAGAAGAGATGGATGGAGAGAGAGATGGAGAGATGTAGGAGAGAGTGAGAAGAGATGGATGGAGAGAGATGAGGAGGAATGGACAGAGGGAGAAATAGAGGAAGAATAGGAGAGAGTTTCTAGGTGTGAGACCGTTGTGACACGACAGACGCTGTAGTCTGGACCCTTCTACCCCTCACACCTGCTCCTGTCTTCTAGAGGAGAGAGAGAGAGAGAGAGAGAGAGAGAGAGAGGGAGATGGAGAGATGGAGAGAGA
>NW_025534046.1:77500-110000 GCF_020615455.1 Coregonus clupeaformis
TGGAGGTGTGGAGGGGGAGGAGAGGGACAGGCTGGGACCTCCAGAGCAGAGAGAGATGGGCCTGGGGTCTGGGGTCTGGGACATCTCAGGGCCTCTGGGGGAGTGGAGGGAGTAGAGATGGCGGAGAGGTTGGGGCTGGGACCTCCAGAGCAGAGAGAGATGGGCCTGGGGTCTGGGGTCTGGGGCATCTCAGGCCTCTGGGGAGTGGAGGGAGTAGAGATGGCGAGGTTGGGGCTGGGACCTCCAGAGCGAGAGAGATGGGCCTGGGGTCTGGGGTCTGGGCGTCTCAGGACTTCTGGGGAGTGGAGGGAGTAGAGATGGCGAGGTTGGGGCTGGGACCTCCAGAGCAGAGAGAGATGGGCCTGGGGTCTGGGGTCTGGGGCGGTTCTCAGGCCTCTGGGGAGTGGAGGGAGTAGAGATGGCGAGGTTGGGGCTGGGACCTCCAGAGCAGAGAGAGATGGGCCTGGGGTCTGGGGTCTGGAGCATCTCAGGCCTCTGGGGGTGTCTGTGGGGTGTCTGTTGACCAGGGGGTGGGAGAGATCTGAGGGCCGGGGAGGCGGCTGGGGGCCGGGGGGCGGCTGGGGGGCCACTATCACTGTGGCTCCTACTGTGTCCTCTGGTAGATATAACCCTCTGACTGTGTGTGTGGCTCAGTGTGTGTACGGTGTGTGTGTGGCGGAGTGTGTGCTGCGCTGGAGGTGCGGTCCTCGGGGGAGCGGGAGGGCGAGGAGGGGCGGTGCACGTCCAGGTGTGTGTTGCCACCAGGGGGCGGGCTGGGTAGAGGTGGAGGTGCACGCTGGGTAGTGGTGAGAGGTGCACGCTGGGTACGGGTGAGGTAGGCGCCGTCGACAGAGCTCCCCGCAGATCGTCGGTGGAACTGCAGCTCAGGTCCTCAGAGTCACAACGCACCGCCTTCTAAGCAGACAGGAAGTTAGGAAGTAGAGAGACAGGAAACAGAGGGGCAGAGGTCACTGGGACTGTTTTGAACATCAAATCAAATGACAGTTGAAGGTGAATGCAGTTAGATCTGGCCTGGACTGTAAAGTTTCCTAGCTAGCACAAAACATTCTAACAACTTGCACGCAAGGTTCCCCCCAAAAAATACAGACGTTCGTGGAAACATCCAGGGAACCTAATACGCTAGCTGGGTAAGAGCTGCTGTGTACATAGTCTACATACCTGTCTCTCAGCTGTCTGTCTCACACCGAGGGAGGAGCTGGGTCGGGGGCTGTCTGCTCACACCGAGGGAGGTGCTGGGTCGGGGCTGTCTGTCCATACCGTGGGAGGGCTACTCATATTAGAGGCGTGTCTATTGTTAGGAGTGGGGTGTGTCTATTGACGCTGTGTGCGGGGGCTGCTGATATAAGGGGCGTGATCTACCGTCCAGTGGGAGGGGCTGTGGATATAAGGGGTGTGTCTATCCATCTGAGGGGCGTGTCTACTGTCCATGCTGTGGGAGGGGCTGTGGATATAAGAGGCTCGTCTGTCGAGGTAATGGGAGGAGCGTGTGTCGATGCTCTGAGCAGGGCGGAGTCTGTAACTATGTGTGTCGATGCTCTGAGCAGGCGGAGTCTGTAACTATGTGTGTCGATGCTCTGAGCAGGGCGGAGTCTGTGACTATGTGTGTCGATGCTCTGAGCAGGGCTGAGTCTGTAACTATGTGTGTCGATGCTCTGAGCAGGGCGGAGTCCGTAACCATATGTGTGTCCATACTGTGGGTGTAGTAAGAACTACTGATAAACGACGCTCGTCTGCCCTCAACATCGCTGGGCCTCCTGGGGGGTGTGTCTTCCCATGGAGAGGGAGTGTCTGTCCACGCTGTGGGAGGGGCTGAGCCTGACCGTGGGTCTGCAGCTGGATCCCCTGGAGCTGAGGGACGCGCGGCTTCCCGATGGTAACGCCCCGGGACCTGCAGTAGGGATCCTGCTCCACTAGAGCCCATGGAGGAGACAGAACCTAGGGAGACACAGAGAGAGACCTAGAACTCTGAGACCTAGAACCCCTGACACATAGAACTCTGAGACCTAGAACTCTGAGACCTAAAACTCTGAGACCTAAAACTCTGAGACCTAAAACTCTGAAACCTAGAACTCTGAGACCTAAAACTCTGAAACCTAAAACTCTGAGACCTAGAAATCTGAGACCTAGAACTCTGAGACCTAGAACCCTGACACCTAGAACTCTGAGACCTAGAACCCTGACACCTAGAACCCTGAGACCTAGAACCCTGACACCTAGAATACTGACACCTAGAACTCTGAGACCTAGAACTCTGAGACCTAGCAGAGACAGAACTTTCGAACTCTGAGGGATGGTTACCTGAGAAACCGTATCCCCGTAGGTGTCGTGGCCAATGGGAGGGTAGGGGGTGTGTCCGAGGGGCTGTAGGGGCGGAGCATGTAGCTGTCGCTAGGCAGAGACATCATACGTGACAGAGACGGCCGCCCACCGTCAGCAGGCTACCACGACAACCCTCTTCTTCCTCAAACTGGAACAAAAACATGAACGTCATCTTCATAATGTTTTTACATTTTAGTCATTTAGCAGATGCTCTTATCCAGAGCGACTTACAGTAGGGAGTGCATACATTTTTTCATACTGGTCCCCCGTGGGAATCGAACCCACAACCCTGCCGTTGCAAGCGCCATGCTCTACCTACTGAGCCACACGGGTCAGCACCATAACCTTCATAATCACCACCGTCATCACCATCGTCATCACCACGATCATCATCACCACCATCGTCAAAACCCTCATCACCATCATCATCACCACCATCGTCATCACCCTCATCATCATGACCAACATCACCACCCATCTATCTACCTGTGGTAATAGGTGGCAGTCCCTCCCCTAACCACTGATACAGGGTCAGATGTTATGTCACCCCCTGACAGTCGATAGGAGAGGACTGACGGGAAGGTGATCTGATCCCAGCATCACCACCACCAACAGCCCCCCCCTCCCCTAACCACTGATACAGGGTCCAGATGTTATGTCACCCCTGACAGTCGATAGGAGAGGACTGACGGGAAGGTGATCTGATCCCACCACCACCACCACCAGTCCCCCTCCTAACCACTGATACAGGGTCAGATGTTATGTCACCCCCTGACAGTCGATAGGAGAGGACTGACGGGAAGGTGATCTGATCCCACCACCACCACCACCAGTCCCCCTCCCTAACCACTGATACAGGGTCAGATGTTATGTCACCCCCTGACAGTCGATAGGAGAGGACTGACGGGAAGGTGATCTGATCCCACCACCACCACCACCAGTCCCCTTCCTAACCACTGATACAGGGTCAGATGTTATGTCACCCCCTGACAGTCGATGGGAGAGGACTGACGGAAGGTGATCTGATCCCACCACCACCACCACCAGTCCCCCTCCCTAACCACTGATACAGGGTCAGATGTTATGTCACCCCCGGACAGTCGATAGGAGAGGACTGACGGGGAAGGTGATCTGATCCCACCACCACCACCACCAGTCCCCCTCCCTAACCACTGATACAGGGTCAGATGTTATGTCACCCCCTGACAGTCGATAGGAGAGGACTGACGGAAGGTGATCTGATCCCACCACCACCACCACCAGTCCCCTCCCTAACCACTGATACAGGGTCAGATGTTTATGTCACCCCCTGACAGTCGATAGGAGAGGACTGACGGGAAGGTGATCTGATCCCACCACCACCACCACCAGTCCCCCCTCCTAACCACTGATACAGGGTCAGATGTTATGCCACCCCCTGACAGTCGATAGGAGAGGACTGACCGGAAGGTGATCTGATCCCACCACCACCACCACCAACAGCCCCCCCCTCCCCTAACCACTGATACAGGGTCAGATGTTATGTCACCCCCTGACAGTCGATAGGAGAGGACTGACGGGAAGGTGATCTGATCCCACCACCACCACCACCAGTCCCCCTCCCTAACCACTGATACAGGGTCAGATGTTATGTCACCCCCTGACAGTCGATAGGAGAGGACTGACGGGAAGGTGATCTGATCCCACCACCACCACCACCAGTCCCCTCCCTAACCACTGATACAGGGTCAGATGTTATGTCACCCCCTGACAGTCGAGTAGGAGAGGACTGACGGGAAGGTGATCTGATCCCACCACCACCACCACCAGTCCCCCTCCCTAACCACTGATACAGGGTCAGATGTTATGTCACCCCCTGACAGTCGATAGGAGAGGACTGACGGGAAGGTGATCTGATCCCACCACCACCACCACCAGTCCCCCTCCCTAACCACTGATACAGGGTCAGATGTTATGTCACCCCCTGACAGTCGATAGGAGAGGACTGACGGGAGGTGATCTGATCCCACCACCACCACCACCACCAGTCCCCCTCCCTAACCACTGATACAGGGTCAGATGTTATGTCACCCCCTGACAGTCGATAGGAGAGGACTGACGGGAAGGTGATCTGATCCCAGCATCACCACCACCACCAGTCCCCCTCCCTAACCACTGATACAGGGTCAGATGTTATGTCACCCCCTAACAGTCGATAGGAGAGGACTGACGAGAAGGTGATCTGATCCCACCACCACCACCACCAGTCCCCCCTCCTAACCACTGATACAGGGTCAGATGTTATGTCACCCCCTGACAGTCGATAGGAGAGGACTGACGGGAGGTGATCTGATCCCACCACCACCACCACCAGTCCCCCTCCCTAACCACTGATACAGGGTCAGATGTTATGTCACCCCCTGACAGTCGATAGGAGAGGACTGACGGGAAGGTGATCTGATCCCACCACCACCACCACCAGTCCCCCTAACCACTGATACAGGGTCAGATGTTATGTCACCCCCTGACAGTCGAGTAGGAGAGGACTGACGGGAAGGTGATCTGATCCCACCACCACCACCACCCAGTCCCCCTCCTAACCACTGATACAGGGTCAGATGTTATGCCACCCCCTGACAGTCGATAGAGAGGACTGACGGGAAGGTGATCTGATCCCACCACCACCACCACCAGTCCCCCTCCCCTAACCACTGATACAGGGTCAGATGTTATGTCACCCCCTGACAGTCGATAGGAGAGGACTGACGGGGAAGGTGATCTGATCCCACCACCACCACCACCAGTCCCCCTCCCTAACCACTGATACAGGGTCAGATGTTATGTCACCCCCTGACAGTCGATAGGAGAGGACTGACGGGAAGGTGATCTGATCCCACCACCACCACAACCAGTCCCTCCTAACCACTGATACAGGGTCAGATGTTATGTCACCCCTGACAGTCGATAGGAGAGGGACTGACGGGAAGGTGATCTGATCCCACCACCACCACCACCAGCCCCCTAACCACTGATACAGGGTCAGATGTTATGTCACCCCTGACAGTCGATAGGAGAGGACTGACGGGGAAGGTGATCTGATCCCACCACCACCACCACCAGTCCCCCTCCCTAACCACTGATACAGGGTCAGATGTTGTGTCACCCCTGACAGTCGATAGGAGAGGACTGACGGGAAGGTGATCTGATCCCACCACCACCACCACCAGTCCCCCTCCCTAACCACTGATACAGGGTCAGATGTTATGTCACCCCTGACAGTCGATAGGGAGAGGACTGACGGAAGGTGATCTGATCCCACCACCACCACCACCAGTCCCCCTCCCTAACCACTGATACAGGGTCAGATGTTATGTCACCCCCTGACAGTCGATAGGAGAGGACTGACGGGAAGGTGATCTGATCCCACCACCACCACCACCAGTCCCCTCCTAACCACTGATACAGGGTCAGATGTTATGTCACCCCCTGACAGTCGATAGGAGAGGACTGACGGAAAGGTGATCTGATCCCACCACCACCACCACCAGTCCCCCTCCTAACCACTGATACAGGGTCAGATGTTATGTCACCCCCTGACAGTCGATAGGGAGAGGACTGACCGGGAAGGTGATCTGATCCCACCACCACCACCACCAGTCCCCCTCCCTAACCAGATACTGGGTCAGATGTTATGTCACCCCCTGACAGTCGATAGGAGAGGACTGACGGAAGGTGATCTGATCCCACCACCACCACCACCAGTCCCCCTCCCCTAACCACTGATACAGGGTCAGATGTTATGTCACCCCCTGACAGTCGATAGGAGAGGACTGACAGGGAAGGTGATCTGATCCCACCACCACCACCACCAGTCCCCCTCCTAACCACTGATACAGGGTCAGATGTTGTGTCACCCCCTGACAGTCGATAGGAGAGGACTGACGGAAGGTGATCTGATCCCACCACCACCACCAACAGCCCCCCTCCCCTAACCACTGATACAGGGTCAGATGTTATGTCACCCCCTGCCAGTCGATAGGAGAGGACTGACGGGAAGGTGATCTGATCCCACCAACACCACCACCACCACCACCAACAGTCCCCCCCTAACCACTGATACAGGGTCAGATGTTATGTCACCCCCTGACAGTCGATAGGAGAGGACTGACGGGAAGGTGATCTGATCCCAGCATCACCACCAACACCACCACCAACAGTCCCCCCCCTAACCACTGATACAGGGTCAGATGTTATGTCACCCCCTGACAGTCGATAGGAGAGGACTGACGGGAAGGTGATCTGATCCCACCACCACCACCAACAGCCCCCCCCTCCCCTAACCACTGATACAGGGTCAGATGTTATGTCACCCCCTGCCAGTCGATAGGAGAGGACTGACGGGAAGGTGATCTGATCCCACCAACACCACCACCACCACCACCAACAGTCCCCCCCTAACCACTGATACAGGGTCAGATGTTATGTCACCCCCTGACAGTCGATAGGGAGAGGACTGACGGGAAGGTGATCTGATCCCACCACCACCACCACCAGTCCCCCTCCCTAACCACTGATACAGGGTCAGATGTTATGCTCACCCCCTGCCAGTCGATAGGAGAGGACTGACGGGGAGGTGATCTGATCCCACCACCACCACCACCAACAGCCCCCCTCCCCTAACCACTGATACAGGGTCAGATGTTATGTCACCCCTGCCAGTCGATAGGAGAGGACTGACGGGAAGGTGATCTGATCCCAGCATCACCACCACCAACAGCCCCCCCCCCCTAACCACTGATACAGGGTCAGATGTTATGTCACCCCCTGCCAGTCGATAGGAGAGGACTGACGGGAAGGTGATCTGATCCCACCACCACCACCACCAGTCCCCCTCCCTAACCACTGATACAGGGTCAGATGTTATGTCACCCCCTGACAGTCGATAGGAGAGGACTGACGGGAAGGTGATCTGATCCCACCACCACCACCACCAACAGCCCCCCCCTCCCCTAACCACTGATACAGGGTCAGATGTTATGTCACCCCCTGACAGTCGATAGGAGAGGACTGACGGGAAGGTGATCTGATCCCAGCATCACCACCAACACCACCACCAACAGCCCCCCCCCTAACCACTGATACAGGGTCAGATGTTATGTCACCCCCCTGACAGTCGATAGGAGAGGACTGACGGGAAGGTGATCTGATCCCACCACCACCACCACCAGTCCCCCTCCTAACCACTGATACAGGGTCAGATGTTATGTCACCCCCTGACAGTCGATAGGAGAGGACTGACGGGAAGGTGATCTGATCTCAGCATCACCACCAACAGCCCCCCTAACCACTGATACAGGGTCAGATGTTATGTCACCCCCTGACAGTCGATAGAGAGGACTGACGGGAAGGTGATCTGATCCCACCAACACCACCACCAACAGCCCCCCCCCTCCCCTAACCACTGATACAGGGTCAGATGTTATGTCACCCCCTGACAGTCGATAGGAGAGGACTGACGGGAAGGTGATCTGATCCCAGCATCACCACCAACACCACCACCAACAGTCCCCCCCCTAACCACTGATACAGGGTCAGATGTTATGTCACCCCCTGACAGTCGATAGGAGAGAACTGACGGGAAGGTGATCTGATCCTAGATCTTTGGGTTAGGTTCAACTACAGGTGATCCTTCTCCGTACCTGTCCAGACGATTCCACCCCGCCCACTGAGGCGTTGCTAAGGGGACGGACGGCCTCCTGGCGCGCCTCCTCTTGTCTGGCCTCCTCCTGTTGCCTAGCCTCCTCCTCTTTGGCCTCCTCCTCCGCCTCCTCCTGCGCCTCCTTGTTGCTCTCCTCCAGATGTTTCATCAACACCGCCACCACCACGTTGACCAGCACGAACTGGGCCGTGAGGACGAAGGTCACGAAGTAGACAGGGGACACCAGGGGAAGGTAGGTCAGGCAGGAGTGCTCCTCTGGAAGACACTCGCGCAACGTGTCCTGGGTGGGGGAGGTGGAGAGAGAGAGGGAGGGAGAGAGGGAGAGAGAGTTTATACTATTGGGGAAGGTAGCAACGTGTCCTGGAGGGGAGAGAGAGAGTTGATACTATTGGGGCAGGGAGCAACGTGTCCTGGAGGGGAGAGAGAGAGTTGATACTATTGGGGCAGGGAGCAACGTGTCCTGGAGGGGAGAGAGAGAGTTGATACTGTAATGACCCAGCTGGGTCATAAAGTAAAAGAGAGACGGGCACCAGGTGTACAGGCAGAACACAGGTTTATTCCTAAATGGGCTATTGTTCAGGCCACAACCCACGCCGCTAAACCTCGAACATACACAAATAGAACATGTCAAAATCAAGGGTCCCGAACCAAGAGAAGAGATATGAGACCGTAACCCCTATTTTATCATTCCCAAAATCCCGTGGGATTACCCATCATACCCCCAACCTTTCCATCTGTCCTGGCATATTTAACCCCTGCTAGTACCCATAGAGAACGATAACACATCCATGAACACAGAACACAATACAGAATTCGTTACATAGCCCCCTCCTTTCTAAACCCTAGCCCCTAGGGTTACAAAACAAAATCCTTAAAACGACCCGGAGGTCGCATCAGTCTCTTGTGCCTCCCCTTGACTCCCACTGGTGGACCCCCCAGAACACTCATCTGCCCCAATGTCATTTCCAGCACCCCCGAAGAGGCAGCCCCCGTCCCAGGCTCAGCTTGCATTAGAGTCTCCTCGCTAGACTGTCCCCGTGTGCTCACATCAGAGTCCTCACTTCCATTCCCTACCGTTTTCCTCCCTCTGTAGGGCGCCAATCGGTCCCGGTGGACCACCACCTTCCCTGCCCCGTGGGGAACCTCCACCATCGTCACCTCCCCCACTCTCTCTATCACCAGGCACGCCCACCCAGGCACTGTCCAACTTTGGGCACCGCCCCTTCTTGCGCTGGGGTTGTGAAGCCACACTCGTTCTCCCGCTCCAAAGTGCCTCCCCCTAGCGCGTGAGTCATAGTGGCGCTTTGGCGCATTCCTGCGTTCTCGAGTTGCTCTCTTGCGAAGGTGTGAGCCGCTTCTAACCGGTTCTGCAGTCGGCAAACATAGTTCGGGCCAGGCAAAACCCGTCGTCGTTATCAGGAGGGTGGCCAAACGTCAGTTCGGGCTGGGGTGCGCAACTCACGACCTAACATTAGTAGCGCTGGGGAGCACGCAGTCGATTCCTGAACAGCCGACCTACATGCCATGAGAATAAACGGTAAAGTGGGTGTCCCAATCTCTCTGGTGTTTTGAGGTAACGATAGCCAGCTGTTGTGCTAATGTTCTGTTAAATCTTTCCACCAGCCCATCACTCTGGGGATGAAGCGGAGTAGTGCGCGTCTTCTCCGCGCCTAACCCGTCTACACAACTCTGAGAACACCCGTGACTCAAAGTTTCTCCCCTGGTCGCTGTGTATAGACTGTGGCACCCCGAACCCGACTGATTATTCCCCCTACCAATGCATCAGCTACTGTTTCTGCCTCCTGGTCTGGGAGAGCGTAAGCCTCTGGCCACTTGGTGAAGTAGTCCATAGCAGTTAGAATCCACCTGTTACCGCTGTCTGTGATTGGAAACGGTCCAACTATGTCTACCCCCAGTCTCTCCATGGGCTCCCCCTACTGGGAATTGTTGTAGGAGGGCGTGTGACTGACCTGGAGGTCCTTTCTTAGCAGCACACTCATCGCACTGCCTGCAAAAGTCCTCCACATCCCTCCTGTGCCTGGCCCAATAGAAGCCTTTACGTACGCGCTTTAACGTTTTGGAGACCCCAAAATGCCCTGCGCCTACTCCCCGTGAAGCTGCTGTAACACGCTCCCTTGCAGCCTTTTGGGAACCACTACCTGCCACGTCATTTCTCCAGTAGCTGGCTTTTTTCCACCCCCTCTGGAGCACTCCCTCAGCCACTCTAAGGACTGAGAATTTAGCCCAGAGGCCTTTGGTGACTGGTGATAGAGGGGCTACTTCCCCCCATGGCGGTCGTCTTCTCTCTTCCACCCACCCCAGCACAGGACGCGCTCTGCGTCCTCCTCCTGGCAACAGCCTCCACTCCCCGACGTCCACAGCCTCAAGCTCCCGGCACTCTGTCACCCTCAGCTGACTCACCGTGGCGGTGACTCCCTCCTCCATGCACAGTTCCCTCTCTCGCTCCACCCGTTTGGCGCAGTACCCACAGCCGTCCTCAGCACACGGGCGGCGGGACAAGGCGTCTGCATTGCTGTGGCGAAGGCCGGCCCTGTGCTCCACCTGGAAGTCGTAGGGTTGCAGCTCCTCCAACCAGCGGGCGATCTGACCCTCTGGCTCCTTGAAGGAGAGAAGCCACTGCAGGGCGGAGTGATCCGTCCGCACCACAAACGGCAGGCCCCCGGGTAGTACTTGAAATGGCGTACTGCTGCCACGACAGCCAAAAGCTCCCCTCCTTGTCACGCAGTAGCGTTTTTCAGCCTTATCAAAAGTTCTGCTGTAATAAGCTACTACGTGCTCCCGTCAGAACCACGCTGAGCCAGCACGGCCCCCAAGCCCTCATTGCTTGCATCGGTGTCCAGAATAAACGGACGGTTTGGGTCTGGTGAGGACAGGACAGGGGGCTCCACCAGGGCACGTTTGAGGGCCTCAAACGCCCGCTGGTGCTCTTCGGTCCACTGAAAGACAGTGTCCTTCTTGAGAAGGTGGTTCAAAGGAGCTGCTATCCCCGCAAACCCTTTCACAAACCTACGATAGTAGGATGCCAGACCCAGGAAGCTCTTAACCTCTTTTTTTTTTTTTTTTATTGGCCACCCCCTCACAGCCTCCACTTTGTCTGGCAACGTGCTGATACCCTCACCACCCAGCTGATGACCCAGGAACGCCAACTCCCTTTGCATGAAATGGCACTTTTCCGGGTGTAATTTAGCCCGCCCCCGAGATCCTCTCCAGCACTCGCCTAAGTGCCCCCAGTGCCCCCTCAAACGACGTGCCGTGTACCAATATGTCGTCTAGGTACACGACACACTCGTCTCTCGGAACCCCCGCCAGCACTCTGTCCATGAGCCTCTCAAAGGTGGCAGGAGCATTACAAAGCCCGAAGCACAGCACCTTGAACTGCCAATGGCCCCTATCCGTGGAGAAGGCCGTTTTCACGTGCCCCAGGCGAGAGGGGCACCTGCCAGTAGCCACTGCGCAGATCAAGGGAAGAGAACCACGAGGACCCTCTGGCGTGGTCTAGCGACTCATCGATCCTCGGTATGGGGTAAGAGTCTTTAATGGTGACAGAATTTAGGCCCCTGTAGTCCGCACAAAACCTAAGTTTACCCCCTTTCTTAGGCACCATGACGGCCGGCGCGGACCACGGGCTGTCTGATGGCTCAATGAAATCAGCCCCGCAACATGTCAGCAATAGCTGTGGCTGCTGCTTCCCTCTTGGCAAGGGGAATGCGACGGGGCGAATTTTAATGGGTTGGTTGTCCCCAGTGTCGATGTCGTGCTGAACCAGGTGCGTTTGCCCTACTCATCTTCCCCCCAAGCGAAGCTATCTTTAAAGTCAAACAGCAGCTGCTTTAATTGTCTCTGTTGTCCTCGTCCAGACCTTGACAGTTTTTCAGCCACACAGCCTCAACGAGGCGTCGATAACTTCCTCCTTCCCCCGTCGGGCTGATGGGGTGAAGGAGCCAGTGTGTTTTGGGCTACTGGGATGCCTGTGCTTGCACCATTATGGGGAGTGAAGGTCGTTGCCGCTGGAGACAGCTGCTGGGATGGAACAACGACCAAGGGAGCAGCCGGGACGACCAGTGGAGTTTCGGCAAGCTTGGAGGAAGACGGAGGGACAGCCCTGCCCCTGCTGGCCCTCCCGTGGCGACATTCCCACTGTGGGCCCCCCGACAGCCTCAAAGTGCCCGAAGCTAAGTCCAACTGAGCCCCACAGTTTTTCAAAAAGTCCATTCCTAGTATGCAGGGGGTCCTGTACCGCTGCTACCCACACCGGACACCCACAGTTTCTCCCCCACAGTCACAGACACCCGACACTTCCCTAACATGGGGGGCTAGCTCCCCGTGACAGTCCGTAGCTGGACAAAGGTCGGCTCCACCCGCACCCCAACAGGTAGTATGTCTGGTCTCACCAGGGTTACTGTAGAGCCCGTGTCGACCAGGGCCAAACATTCCACCCCCCTCTACCTTGGCGATGACATTGCAGAAGTCCCCCAATGGTGGTACGTCCCACCACAACTACCGGACTAGGAAACACGGTGGCCGCTACACCCTGGGGAAGCAGGTCCCCACCCTCTTGCCTGCACTGCTGGGTACATCTTCTGCTTACTGTGGGTTCGGGGCGGAGGAATGGGCCGCTGCCCCCTGCGCGAGAACCCCGCTGTCGTTTCCCTGTTGACTGGAGAATCTGCCACACTCCCGCTGAATGTGGCCAGTCTGGCCACAACCCCAGCAGACAATGGAAGTTGAGCTGACACTGCGATGTTGTCTGGAGCCCTTCTCAATGACAAGCGGCGGTCTTGACTAACCCTCCCAACTCGTCGACCCACTCTGGTTTGGTGACCCCCAGCACCCGGCCGCCGCTGCTCTCACCTCTGGTTGACTGGCAACCTCCACTCTCACTCCCTCACCCCAGATCAGCTCCCTCTTCCTGGCTATCTCCACTGCAGCCCCAGAGATGCTGGGTCCGACATCTGCACATGCTTACCCAGTTCGGTGGAGGAGAGCGCTCTAATGAAACTGTCCCGTGCCAGCTCGTCTTGCACCCCAATCGACATATTTGCATAAGCCCGCCTGGTCAGGCTCAGAATATCACTTGCCAACGCCTTTAATGATTCCCCCTGAAGTCTCTTTTTTTGTTATTCAGTTCAATCCGCAGCATGTTGGGCTGTGCATCGCTGCAGCGGCCCCCAATGCCTCCACTAGCGCACCGTAGTCGCCCCTCTCGTCCCGGGGCTAAGCGTTAGCAGGCATTCCGACGCCTCCTCTGACAGGCTCAGGGCAAGCTGTAACCCCTTTCGTCTCGTCAGACCACCTCCGGCTCTAGCCAACAACTCGAATTGAGTGAAAAAAACTTCCCATTTACCTTGTCCATTGAACTTTGGAAGTTTAGCCGACCGTGGCTAATGGCAATAGGGCGCTGCCATCTCTGTTTACATAAGGAGGTCCAGCCATTTCCGCGCCGCGGTGGCGTCGATATCTCCGTCGCGTGACGTCTGTTCTGGTCGGCGGTTTGAAGGAAAACCCGCCCGTTCTGCCATCTTGCTGACTGACAATTTAACTCCCGCCATGTGGCTCTCCAGCTCCTCTACAGCCGTCCTCGCCTGACCCTCCCGACCGGGTACACCCGAGCCCCCAACGGCCACTTTGTCCGACTCTTCCTTAACTCTCCGCCTCGCCCGATCATCCTGACCGTAGATGCGGTCACGCTAACGCAACCACGGCCTATACTGAAACAGCTAACTCGCCTAATCTCGATCTATCCCGTCGTTGAAAGCACTTCTGACACCAATGTAATGACCCAGCTGGGTCATAAAGTAAAGAGAGAGACGGCACCAGGTGTACAGGCAGAACACAGGTTTATTCCTAAATGGGCTATTGTTCAGGCCACAACCCACGCCGCTAAACCTCGAACATACACAAATAGAACATGTCAAAATCAAGGGTCCCGAACCGAAGAGAAGAGATATGAGACCGTAACCCCTATTTTATCATTCCCAAAATCCCGCGGGATTACCCATCATACCCCCCAACCTTTCCATCTGTCCTGGCATATTTAACCCCTGCTAGTACCCATGAGAACGATAACACATCCATGAACACAGAACACAATACAGGGTCGTTACAATACTATTGGGGCAGGGAGCAACGTGTCCTGGAGGGGAGAGAGAGAGAGAGTTGATACTATTGGGGCAGGGAGCAACGTGTCCTGGAGGGGAGAGAGAGAGAGAGTTGATACTATTGGGGCAGGGAGCAACGTGTCCTGGAGGAGAGAGAGAGAGAGTTGATACTATTGGGGCAGGGAGCAACGTGTCCTGGAGGGGAGAGAGAGAGTTGATACTATTGGGGCAGGGAGCAACGTGTCCTGGAGGGGAGAGAGAGAGAGTTGATACTATTGGGGCAGGGAGCAACGTGTCCTGGAGGGGAGAGAGAGAGTTGATCCTATTGGGGCAGGGAGCAACGTGTCCTGGAGGGGAGAGAGAGTTGATACTATTGGGGCAGGGAGCTCAGACAACAAGAGGCTCGAGAAAGACACAAACATCATCACCAAGAGCAACAAAATGCTCCTAACGCCTTAGTCGCTGTCATGTGCTTGAAGACACCAGAAATGGTGACTGTTGTTTACTAAAGAACTGGAGGCCCGTAGCATTAATCTGTTGGGACTTTTAAGAAAATGTATATTTCATACAAACATGCCCCAGCAATGTCATTTTCCATGCTTTCCATTTTCCAAACAGAGCTTTTTGTGTGCAGAATGGTATAATGATGTATTGTGTTTCTCAGGGTGTAACCCCCAGTCCTGACCACCAGGTGGAGCCATTGAGTTGAGCCACAGCCTGTCTGTTGGCACAAGACACACAGAGCCAAGCACTAGCCTATCAGAGAGCCAGAGAGTCTGACTGACTGGGATAACAGCCAATTATCAGACAGAACCCGGTGGGAAGGGAGGGTTTTTTTTTTAGCCAATGAGCTCCTCAGATAAATATCTCCGGTTCCCTCAACATTCACACAATGTTCCTCAACGTTCCGTGTAGGTTCCACAACGTTCCGTGTATGTTCCACAACGTTCCGTGTAGGTTCCACAACGTTCCGTGTATGTTCCACAACGTTCCGTGTAGGTTCCACAACGTTCCGTGTCGGTTTTACTAGGTAATGAATCACGTTCCACCGACAGACAGTCGTCTGGGAACAGTGTCCTGTGTTGTGTTCTGTGTTCTCCAAACAATGCCAGCTGTAAGCCTTAAAACAGAAGCTCCCCACCAGGTGGCATTTAGAGCACGATTACAACCCTGTGGAAAAGCTAGAAGAAGAATGGCAGAATTCTGCATCTCGTTCTTTTTCTAATACTGAGGGGTTTTCTCTGTACCTGTGTGCAACAAACAAGGTCTACAATCAACCCTGTTTCCCCCCCCCCCAGCTGTGATCTGACTGGCTGATTGGGTTGACAAATCACGCTCTGATTGGTCGTTACCTTCATGATTCCATTCCAGTTGTCACCGGTGGAAATGCGGAACAAAGTGAGAACGCCATGCCAAAGTTCTGGAATGTGGCGTGACGACTCAGACCCTCACACGGGTTCTCCTCGGAACACTCTAGAACCACAGAGAAAACATGGGAGAGAGGGAGAGAGAGAGAGAGAGAGAGAGAGAGAGAGAGAGAGAGAGAGAGAGAGAGGGAGAGAGAGAGGGGGGGGAGAGAGAGAGAGAGAGGGAGAGAGAGAGAGAGGGGGAGAGAGAGAGGGAGAGGGAGAGGGAGAGGGAGAGAGAGAGGGAGGGAGGGGGAGGAGGGGAAGGGGATAGAGGGAGAGAGGGAGAGAGGGGGGGAGAGAGAGAGGAGAGGGAGAGGGAGAGTGAGAGAGGGGGGAGAGAGAGAGAGAACGAGAGAGAGAGAGGGGGAGCGAGAGAGAGAGAGAGGGAGGGAGAGATAGAGAGAGAGAGAGAGAGGGGGAGAGAAAGAGAGAAAAAGAGAAAGAGAGATTGAAAGAGAGATATGGGTAACAGGAGAAGGAAGAAGGAGGCTGATTAGAACATCAACGTAATTGATGCAATTCATGGAATTTCAGGGACAGCTGGATCAGACACACTCACACACTCACAGCACTGTGACTAACCCAGTTTCCCAAACAGCTCCACTCACACACTCACAGCACTGTGACTAACCCAGTTTCCCAAACAGCTCCACTCACACACTCACAGCACTGTGACTAACCCAGTTTCCCAAACAGCTCCACTCACACACTCACAGCACTGTGACTAACCCAGTTTCCCAAACAGCTCCACTCACACACTCACAGCACTGTGACTAACCCAGTTTCCCAAACAGCTCCACTCACACACTCACAGCACTGTGACTAACCCAGTTTCCCAAACAGCTCCACTCCCAGGGCTGCATAGATGAAGAACAGCAACATGAAGAGGAGACCCAGATTCCCCACCTAGAATACACAGACAGGATGTTAGATATTACACACAGGATATATATATTATATAACCCCCAGCCAGATTCACCTCCCTAGAGACACACAGGATATATATATTATATAACCCCCAGCCAGATTCACCTCCCTAGAGACACACAGGATATATATATTATATAACCCCCAGCCAGATTCACCTCCCTAGAGACACACAGGATATATATATTATATAACACCCAGCCATAGAGACACACAGGATATATATATTATATAACCCCCAGCCAGATTCACCTCCCTAGAGACACACAGGATATATATATTATATAACACCCAGCCAGATTCACCTCCCTAGAGACACACAGGATATATATATTATATAACCCCCAGCCAGATTCACCTCCCTAGAGACACACAGGATATATATATTATATAACCCCCAGCCAGATTCACCTCCCTGGAGACACACAGGATATATATATTATATAACACCCAGCCAGATTCACCTCCCTAGAGACACACAGGATATATATATTATATAACACCCAGCCAGATTCACCTCCCTAGAGACACACAGGATATATATATTATATAACCCCCAGCCAGATTCACCTCCCCTAGAGACACACAGGAATATATATTATATAACACCCAGCCAGATTCACCTCCCTAGAGACACACAGGATATATATATTATATAACCCCCAGCCAGATTCACCTCCCTAGAGACACACAGGATATATATATTATATAACACCCAGCCAGATTCACCTCCCTAGAGACACACAGGATATATATATTATATAACCCCCAGCCATAGAGACACACAGGATATATATATTATATAACCCCCAGCCAGATTCACCTCCCTAGAGACACACAGGATATATATATTATATAACACCCAGCCAGATTCACCTCCCTAGAGACACACAGGATATATATATTATATAACCCCCAGCCAGATTCACCTCCTAGAGACACACAGGATATATATATTATATAACCCCCAGCCAGATTCACCTCCCTATAGACACACAGGATATATATATTATATAACACCCAGCCAGATTCACCTCCCTAGAGACACACAGGATATATATATTATATAACCCCCAGCCAGATTCACCTCCTAGAGACACACAGGATATATATATTATATAACCCCCAGCCAGATTCACCTCCCTAGAGACACACAGGATATATATATTATATAACACCCAGCCAGATTCACCTCCCTAGAGACACAGGATATATATATTATATAACCCCCAGCCAGATTCACCTCCCTAGAGACACACAGGATATATATATTATATAACCCCCAGCCAGATTCACCTCCCTAGAGACACACAGGATATATATTATATAACCCCCAGCCAGATTCACCTCCTAGAGACACACAGGATATATATATTATATAACACCCAGCCAGATTCACCTCCCTAGAGACACACAGGATATATATATTATATAACCCCAGCCAGATTCACCTCCCTAGAGACACACAGGATATATATATTATATAACCCCCAGCCAGATTCACCTCCTAGAGACACACAGGATATATATATTATATAACACCCAGCCATAGAGACACACAGGATATATATATTATATAACCCCCAGCCAGATTCACCTCCCTATAGACACACAGGATATATATATATTATATAACACCCAGCCAGATTCACCTCCCTAGAGACACACAGGATATATATATTATATAACCCCCAGCCAGATTCACCTCCTAGAGACACACACGATATATATATTATATAACCCCCAGCCAGATTCACCTCCCTAGAGACACACAGGATATATATATTATATAACCCCCAGCCAGATTCACCTCCCTAGAGACACACAGGATATATATATTATATAACACCCAGCCAGATTCACCTCCCTAGAGACACACAGGATATATATATTATATAACCCCCAGCCAGATTCACCTCCCTAGAGACACACAGGATATATATATTATATAACCCCCAGCCAGATTCACCTCCCTAGAGACACACAGGATATATATATTATATAACCCCCAGCCAGATTCACCTCCCTAGAGACACACAGGATATATATATTATATAACACCCAGCCAGATTCACCTCCCTAGAGACACACAGGATATATATATTATATAACCCCCAGCCAGATTCACCTCCCTAGAGACACACAGGATATATATATTATATAACCCCCAGCCAGATTCACCTCCCTGGAGACACACAGGATATATATATTATATAACCCCAGCCAGATTCACCTCCATAGAGACACACAGGATATATATATTATATAACCCCCAGCCAGATTCACCTCCCTAGAGACACACAGGATATATATATTATATAACCCCCAGCCAGATTCACCTCCATAGAGACACACAGGATATATATATTATATAACCCCCAGCCAGATTCACCTCCCTAGAGACACACAGGATATATATATTATATAACCCCCAGCCAGATTCACCTCTCTAGAGACACACAGGATATATATATTATATAACCCCCAGCCAGATTCACCTCCCTAGAGACACACAGGATATATATATTATATAACACCCAGCCAGATTCACCTCCCTAGAGACACACAGGATATATATATTATATAACACCCAGCCAGATTCACCTCCCTAGAGACACACAGGATATATATATTATATAACCCCCAGCCAGATTCACCTCCCTAGAGACACACAGGATATATATATTATATAACCCCCAGCCAGATTCACCTCCCTAGAGACACACAGGATATATATATTATATAACCCCCAGCCAGATTCACCTCCCTAGAGACACACAGGATATATATATTATATAACCCCCAGCCAGATTCACCTCCTAGAGACACACAGGATATATATATTATATAACCCCCAGCCAGATTCACCTCCCTAGAGACACACAGGATATATATATTATATAACGCCCAGCCAGATTCACCTCCCTAGAGACACACAGGATATATATATTATATAACACCCAGCCAGATTCACCTCCCTAGAGACACACAGGATATATATATTATATAACCCCCAGCCAGATTCACCTCCCTAGAGACACACAGGATATATATATTATATAACCCCCAGCCAGATTCACCTCCCTAGAGACACACAGGATATATATATTATATAACCCCCACCAGAACCCTAGAGACACACAGGATATATATATTATATAACCCCCAGCCAGATTCACCTCCCTAGAGACACACAGGATATATATATTATATAACCCCCAGCCAGATTCACCTCCCTAGAGACACACAGGATATATATATTATATAACCCCCAGCCAGATTCACCTCCCTAGAGACACACAGGATATATATATTATATAAACCCCAGCCAGATTCACCTCCTAGAGACACACAGGATATATATATTATATAACCCCCAGCCAGATTCACCTCCCTAGAGACACACAGGATATATATATTATATAACACCCAGCCAGATTCACCTCCCTAGAGACACACAGGATATATATATTATATAACCCCCAGCCAGATTCACCTCCCTAGAGACACACAGGATATATATATTATATAACCCCCAGCCAGATTCACCTCCCTAGAGACACACAGGATATATATATTATATAACACCCCAGCCAGATTCACCTCCCTAGAGACACACAGGATATATATATTATATAACCCCCAGCCAGATTCACCTCCCTAGAGACACACAGGATATATATATTATATAACACCCCAGCCAGATTCACCTCCCTAGAGACACACAGGATATATATATTATATAACCCCCAGCCAGATTCACCTCCCTATAGACACACAGGATATATATATTATATAACCCCCAGCCAGATTCACCTCCCTAGAGACACACAGGATATATATATTATATAACCCCCAGCCAGATTCACCTCCCTAGAGACACACAGGATATATATATTATATAACCCCCAGCCAGATTCACCTCCCTAGAGACACACAGGATATATATATTATATAACCCCCAGCCAGATTCACCTCCCTAGAGACACACAGGATATATATATTATATAACCCCCAGCCAGATTCACCTCCCTAGAGACACACAGGATATATATATTATATAACCCCCAGCCAGATTCACCTCCCTGGAGACACACAGGATATATATATTATATAACCCCCAGCCAGATTCACCTCCCTAGAGACACATAGGATATATATATTATATAACCCCCAGCCAGATTCACCTCCCTAGAGACACACAGGATATATATATTATATAACCCCCAGCCAGATTCACCTCCCTGGAGACACACAGGATATATATATTATATAACCCCCAGCCATATTCACCTCTCTATAGACACACAGGATATATATATTATATAACCCCCAGCCAGATTCACCTCCCTATAGACACACAGGATATATATATTATATAACCCCCAGCCATAGAGACACACAGGATATATATATTATATAACACCCAGCCAGATTCACCTCCCTATAGACACACAGGATATATATATTATATAACCCCCAGCCAGATTCACCTCCCTAGAGACACACAGGATATATATATTATATAACCCCCAGCCAGATTCACCTCCCTGGAGACACACAGGATATATATATTATATAACCCCCAGCCAGATTCACCTCCCTGGAGACACACAGGATATATATATTATATAACCCCCAGCCAGATTCACCTCCCTGGAGACACACAGGATATATATATTATATAACCCCCAGCCAGATTCACCTCCCTAGAGACACACAGGATATATATATTATATAACCCCCAGCCAGATTCACCTCCCTAGAGACACACAGGATATATATATTATATAACACCCAGCCAGATTCACCTCCCTGGAGACACACAGGATATATATATTATATAACACCCAGCCAGATTCACCTCCCTGGAGACACACAGGATATATATATTATATAACCCCCAGCCAGATTCACCTCCCTAGAGACACACAGGATATATATATTATATAACCCCCAGCCAGATTCACCTCCCTAGAGACACACAGGATATATATATTATATAACACCCAGCCAGATTCACCTCCCTAGAGACACACAGGATATATATATTATATAACCCCCAGCCAGATTCACCTCCCTAGAGACACACAGGATATATATATTATATAACCCCCAGCCAGATTCACCTCCCTAGAGACACACAGGATATATATATTATATAACCCCCAGCCAGATTCACCTCCCCTAGAGACACACAGGATATATATATTATATAACACCCAGCCAGATTCACCTCCCTAGAGACACACAGGATATATATATTATATAACCCCCAGCCATAGAGACACACAGGATATATATATTATATAACCCCCAGCCAGATTCACCTCCCTATAGACACACAGGATATATATATTATATAACCCCCAGCCAGATTCACCTCTCTAGAGACACACAGGATATATATATTATATAACCCCCAGCCAGATTCACCTCCCTAGAGACACACAGGATATATATATTATATAACCCCCAGCCAGATTCACCTCCCTAGAGACACACAGGATATATATATTATATAACCCCCAGCCAGATTCACCTCCCTGGAGACACACAGGATATATATATTATATAACCCCCAGCCAGATTCACCTCCCTAGAGACACACAGGATATATATATTATATAACACCCAGCCATAGAGACACACAGGATATATATATTATATAACCCCCAGCCATAGAGACACACAGGATATATATATTATATAACCCCCAGCCATAGAGACACACAGGATATATATATTATATAACCCCCAGCCAGATTCACCTCCCTAGAGACACACAGGATATATATATTATATAACCCCCAGCCAGATTCACCTCTCTAGAGACACACAGGATATATATATTATATAACCCCCAGCCAGATTCACCTCCCCTAGAGACACACAGGATATATATATTATATAACCCCCAGCCAGATTCACCTCCCTAGAGACACACAGGATATATATATTATATAACCCCCAGCCAGATTCACCTCCCTAGAGACACACAGGATATATATATTATATAACCCCCAGCCAGATTCACCTCCCTAGAGACACACAGGATATATATATTATATAACACCCAGCCAGATTCACCTCCCTAGAGACACACAGGATATATATATTATATAACCCCCAGCCAGATTCACCTCCCTAGAGACACACAGGATATATATATTATATAACCCCCAGCCAGATTCACCTCCCTAGAGACACACAGGATATATATATTATATAACCCCCAGCCAGATTCACCTCCCTGGAGACACACAGGATATATATATTATATAACACCCCAGCCAGATTCACCTCCCTAGAGACACACAGGATATATATATTATATAACCCCCAGCCAGATTCACCTCCCTAGAGACACACAGGATATATATATTATATAACCCCCAGCCAGATTCACCTCCCTAGAGACACACAGGATATATATATTATATAACCCCCAGCCAGATTCACCTCCCTAGAGACACACAGGATATATATATTATATAACACCCAGCCAGATTCACCTCCTAGAGACACACAGGATATATATATTATATAACACCCAGCCAGATTCACCTCCCTAGAGACACACAGGATATATATATTATATAACCCCCAGCCAGATTCACCTCCCTAGAGACACACATGATATATATATTATATAACCCCCAGCCAGATTCACCTCCCTGGAGACACACAGGATATATATATTATATAACACCCAGCCAGATTCACCTCCCTGGAGACACACAGGATATATATATTATATAACCCCCAGCCAGATTCACCTCCCTAGAGACACACAGGATATATATATTATATAACCCCCAGCCATAGAGACACACAGGATATATATATTATATAACCCCCAGCCAGATTCACCTCCCTGGAGACACACAGGATATATATATTATATAACCCCCAGCCATAGAGACACACAGGATATATATATTATATAACCCCCAGCCAGATTCACCTCCCTAGAGACACACAGGATATATATATTATATAACACCCAGCCAGATTCACCTCCCTGGAGACACACAGGATATATATATCATATAACACCCAGCCAGATTCACCTCCCTATAGACACACAGGATATATATATTATATAACACCCAGCCAGATTCACCTCCATAGAGACACACAGGATATATATATTATATAACCCCCAGCCAGATTCACCTCTCTAGAGACACACAGGATATATATATTATATAACCCCCAGCCAGATTCACCTCTCTAGAGACACACAGGATATATATATTATATAACCCCCAGCCAGATTCACCTCCCTAGAGACACACAGGATATATATATTATATAACCCCCAGCCAGATTCACCTCCCTATAGACACACAGGATATATATATTATATAACCCCCAGCCAGATTCACCTCCCTAGAGACACACATGATATATATATTATATAACCCCCAGCCAGATTCACCTCCCTAGAGACACACAGGATATATATATTATATAACCCCCAGCCAGATTCACCTCCCCTAGAGACACACAGGATATATATATTATATAACCCCCAGCCAGATTCACCTCCCTAGAGACACACAGGATATATATATTATATAACCCCCAGCCATAGAGACACACAGGATATATATATTATATAACCCCCAGCCAGATTCACCTCCCTAGAGACACACAGGATATATATATTATATAACACCCAGCCATAGAGACACACAGGATATATATATTATATAACCCCCAGCCAGATTCACCTCCCTGGAGACACACAGGATATATATATTATATAACCCCCAGCCAGATTCACCTCCCTGGAGACACACAGGATATATATATTATATAACCCCCAGCCAGATTCACCTCCCTGGAGACACACAGGATATATATATTATATAACCCCCAGCCAGATTCACCTCCCTGGAGACACACAGGATATATACAGTACCAGTCAAAAGTTTGGACACACCTACTCATTCCAGGGTTTTTCTTTATTTTTACTATTTTCTACATTGTAGAATAATAGTGAAGACATCAAAACTATGAAATAACACATATGAAATCATGTAGTAACCAAAAAAAGTGTTTAAACAAATCAAAATATATTTTATATTTGAGATTCTACCTGGCACAGCCAGAAGGGGACTGGCCACCCCTCAGAGCCTGGTTCCTCTCTAGGTTTCTTCCTAGGTTCCTGCCTTTCTAGGGAGTTGTTCCTAGCCACCGTGCTTCTACATCTGCATTGCTTGCTGTTTGGGGTTTTTAGGCTTGGTTTCTGTATAAGCACTTTGTGATATCTGCTGATGTAAAAAGGGCTTTATAAATAAAATGTGATTGATTGATTGATTGATATTATTTTAGTATCATAGTGACCTGAGGCAGGGCCTGAACTACAGTGTCCAGTAGAGCTCTCATCCCTGTAGCCATCTTCAACAGTATTACTATAGTACTACTACAGTATTGTATTAGTATCATAGTTACCTGAGGCAGGGCCTGAACTACAGTGTCCAGCAGAGCTCTCATCCCTGTAGCCATCTTCAACAGTATTACTATAGTACTACTACAGTATTGTATTAGTATCATAGTTACCTGAGGCAGGGCCTGAACTACAGTGTCCAGCAGAGCTCTCATCCCTGTAGCCATCTTCAACAGTATTACTATAGTACTACTACAGTATTGTATTAGTATCATAGTTACCTGAGGCAGGGCCTGAACTACAGTGTCCAGCAGGGCTCTCATCCCTGTAGCCATCTTCAACAGTATTACTATAGTACTACTATAGTATTGTATTAGTATCATAGTTACCTGAGGCAGGGCCTGAACTACAGTGTCCAGCAGAGCTCTCATCCCTGTAGCCATCTTCAACAGTATTAAAATAGTACTAACTACAGTATTGTATTAGTATCATAGTTACCTGAGGCAGGGCCTGAACTACAGTGTCCAGCAGAGCTCTCATCCCTGTAGCCATCTTCAACAGTATTACTATAGTACTACTACAGTATTGTATTAGTATCATAGTTACCTGAGGCAGGGCCTGAACTACAGTGTCCAGCAGGGCTGTCATCCCTGTAGCCATCTTCAACAGTATTACTATAGTACTACTACAGTATTATATTAGTATCATAGTTACCTGAGGCAGGGCCTGAACTACAGTGTCCAGCAGGGCTCTCATCCCTGTAGCCATCTTCAACAGTATTACTATAGTACTACTACAGTATTGTATTAGTATCCATAGTTACCTGAGGCAGGGCCTGAACTACAGTGTCCAGCAGAGCTCTCATCCCTGTAGCCATCTTCAACAGTATTACTATAGTACTACTACAGTATTGTATTAGTATCATAGTTACCTGAGGCAGGGCCTGAACTACAGTGTCCAGCAGGGCTCTCATCCCTGTAGCCATCTTCAACAGTATTACTATAGTACTACTACAGTATTGTATTAGTATCATAGTTACCTGAGGCAGGGCCTGAACTACAGTGTCCAGCAGGGCTCTCATCCCTGTAGCCATCTTCAACAGTATTACTATAGTACTACTACAGTATTGTATTAGTATCCATAGTTACCTGAGGCAGGGCCTGAACTACATTGTCCAGCAGAGCTCTCATCCCTGTAGCCATCTTCAACAGTATTACTATAGTACTACTACAGTATTGTATTAGTATTAGGGCTGTCAAAAATAGCGCGTTAACGACGTTAATTAGTTGTTTGCTGTTAATTACGTCAATTTTTTTAACGCATTTCACGCATGCGCAGTGTGACAAATTATTCAGGTCAGGAAAGTGGTTGGGAGCTAGAGGCGAGATGGAGCAAGGTGAGCAAAGTGGGCCTATTGACGGATTCAAATATAAAAAGAATGATGATGGTACAGTTAACAAGTACAAGGTTATTTGCAAGATTTGTAAGAAGGAGTTTCAATTTCACCGGAGCTGTTCAAGCTTGAAGTACCATGTCAACGCCAAACATGCGTTTGCTGGGCCGTCAGATTCTGTCATCGCAGCCCTGGACAATCAGGAGCACAAACTCGTTTTGCCGACCGCAGCAGAGTGGGATAAACTGCAGAGGCTGGAGACACTTCTAGAGCCATGCAGGTAAATCAGTCTGTAACTTATCAAATAACATCGCTTTGATTATTTTCTGGAATGAATTAAACCAAGTCAAATATCAATAACATGTATCTATGTAAAAAATAATGATGATGATAATAATAATAATAATAATAATAATAATAATAAAATATGTTGATAACCACTGTTCTAATAATACACTGTCTCTGTGTGCATGTGTGTGTTTGTGTGCGTAGGTATGTAACTGAGCTCCTGGGTGGAGAGGCCTATGTCTCCTGTTCTGTGGTACTACCTTCTCTCTGCCACTTGCGTCTCAAGATGGAAGCCTGTGATGAGGACCCTGCATATGTGGTGAGATTCAAGACCAAGTTCAAGGAGGACCTAGCATCCCGTCAAGAACAGCTCAACAATGCATGGCTCCAGATTGCTACAGTTTTGGATCCTCGTTTCAAAGACTTGAAATGCCTGCCCAAGACAGACAGGGAAGAGGTGTGGACCACACTTGAAGGGATGCTGCAACAAGAATCACCCAGAAGGTCTTCACAGACACATGATGATGGGCCACCCAGGAAGAAAATCAGCCTTCTGCAAATGGGCTCAGATTCAGAATCAGAAGATGAAGAGGTCCAACCTGCCATACAGAGGTACAGAGCAGAGCCCACCATTAAATTGGAGGACTGCCCCTTGAGGTGGTGGGCATCTCATTCAGGAGCCCATGAGAAGCTGGCCTCACTAGCTCACAAATATCTAGCCACTCCTGCAACCACTGTTCCCTGTGAACGACTTTTCTCAGTTGCAGGTCACATTGTGAACAAGAAAAGGTCAGCTTTACTTTCAGAAAATGTGAACAAGTTAGTTTGCCTCAGCAACTGGCTGAAAGATGATGAAGCTCAGTAGATTTGAAAGGTGATGTTCAAACAAAAAGACCAGTTTCAGTGCAACATGTTATAGTAGTTAGCAACTGGATTTTTGAGCAACTGGATTAAAGAATGGAGGAAAAGGTAAAAGATTGTTCTTTGGTTTGATTTAAAAGTTTTATTGAAAATGTTTTTTTCCACAGATGACTCAAATTGTGCAAAAATGTGGTAGGTCACTGTTATGATTTGACTACATTTATTGCTTTCTGTTCAATTGAATACTGTAAATTGTACATCCTGGTTAAGAGGAATGCCAAAGAGGAAGTGATGGAACATTACAAAGACAAATATTATGGTGTGTAGTATGTTTCAGCTTGATTTAAAACACCATTATTTGGCTGTGTTAATAAACAGACATAATATGAAAATTATGTATCTGTGTCCTGTTATTTATCTTTTGGTATGCATTTCAGAAAAAAAATGGTTAGGATTCAGGTGTAATTGCAAATAGTGATTAATCATGATTAATCCACTGAAAATTCTGATTAATTTGATTAAAATTTTTAATCATTTGACAGCCCTAATTAGTATCCATAGTTACCTGAGGCAGGGCCTGAACTACAGTGTCCAGTAGAGCTCTCATCCCTGTAGCCATCTTCAACAGTATTACTATAGTACTACTACAGTATTGTATTAGTATCATAGTTACCTGAGGCAGGGCCTGAACTACAGTGTCCAGCAGAGCTCTCATCCCTGTAGCCATCTTTAACAGTATTACTATAGTACTACTGCAGTATTGTATTAGTATCCATAGTTACCTGAGGCAGGGCCTGAACTACAGTGTCCAGCAGAACTCTCATCCCTGTAGCCATCTTCAACAGTATTACTATAGTACTACTACAGTATTGTATTAGTATCCATAGTTACCTGAGGCAGGGCCTGAACTACAGTGTCCAGTAGAGCTCTCATCCCTGTAGCCATCTTCAACAGCTTCAACACTGAGGAGACAAAAAAACAGAAAATACATATTAGAACTGAAGGACCCAAACACACACTGTTAAATACTGTTACACACTGTTACATACACATTACATTTTTGTCATTTAGCAGACGCTCTTATCCAGAGCGACTTACAGTTAGTGAAGACCTATTTTTTATATTTTATTTTTTTATACTGGCCCCCCGTGGGAATCAAACCCACAACCCTGTCGTTGCAAACGCCATGCTCTATCAACTGAGCTACATCCCTGCCGGCCATTCCCTCCCCTAGACGACGCTGGGCCAATTGTGCGCCGCCCATGAGTCTCCCGGTCGCGGCCGGCTGCGACAGAGCCTGGATTCGAACCAGGATCTCTAGTGGCACAGTTAGCACTGCGATGCAGTGCCTTAGACCACTGCACCACTCAGGAGTACAAATATCAGTGAGGGAGAGGGGTGTGTGTGTGTGTGTGTGTGTGTGTCTGTGTGTGTGTGTGTGTGTGTGTGTGTGTGTGTGTGTGTGTCTGTGTGTGTGTGTGTGTCTTTGTGTGTGTGTGTGTTTGTGTGTCTGTGTGTGTGTCTGTGTGTGTGTGTGTGTGTGTGTGTGTGTGTGTGTGTGTGTGTGTGTGTGTGTGTGTGTGTGTGTGTGTGTGTGTGTTTACCTCTAGCCATCCTCAGTACTCTCATGATGCGTATGATGGTGGGGTTGATGGGCAGTGATGCGTTGAGATCACTGAGGGAGAGGGGTGTGTGTGTGTGTTTACCTCTAGCGATCCTCAGTACTCTCATGATGCGTATGATGGTGGGGTTGATGGGCAGTGATGCGTTGAGATCAATCTCCTCCAGAGTGATACCCATGACGGACAACAACACTATGGCCAGGTCCAGCTGGTTCCACCTACACACACACACACACACAGACACACACACACACACACACACACACACACACACACACACACACACACAGCACACACACACACACACACACACACACATAGACACACAGACACACACAGACACACACAGACACACACAGACACACACACACACACACACACACACACACACACACACACAGACACACACACACACACACACACAGACACACACACACACACACAGACACACACACACACACACACACACACACACACACACACACACACACACACACACACACACACACACACACACACACACACACACACACACACACACACACACACACACACACACACACACACACACACACACACACACACACACACACACAGACACACACACACACACAGACACACACACAGACACACACAGACACACAGACACACACACAGACACACACACACACAGACACACACAGACACACACACACACACACACACACACAGACACACACACACACACACACACACACACACACACACACACACACACACACACACACACACACACAGACACACACACACACACACACAGACACACACACACACACACACACACACACACACACACACACACACACACAGACACACACACACACACACACACACACACACACACACACACACACAGACACACACAGAGAGAGAATATTATGTTTCATTGTGTATCCACATAGAGTATTGAAAGTGTGCATGTGTGTGTGTGTGTCTCTGTGTGTGTGTCCAGCGTGTGTGTGTGTCCAGCGTGTGTGTGTGTCCAGCGTGTGTGTGTGCAGTGTGTGTGTGTGTTACCTCTCCTTGAAGAAGCGTCTCAGCCCGAAGGCGATGTGTGTGTGTGTCTGTCTGTGTGTGTGTCCAGTGTGTGTGTGTGTCCAGTGTGTGTGTGTGTCCAGTGTGTGTGTGTGTGTGTGTGTGTGTCCAGTGTGTGTGTGTGTGCAGTGTGTGTGTGTTACCTCTCCTTGAAGAAGCGTCTCAGCCCGAAGGCGATGTGTCTGTGTGTGTGTGTCCAGCGTGTGTGTGTGTGTCCAGCGTGTGTGTGTGTCTGTCTGTGTGTGTGTGTCCAGTGTGTGTGTGTGTTACCTCTCCTTGAAGAAGCGTCTCAGCCCGAAGGCGATGTGTGTGTGTGTGTGTGTCTGTGTGTGTGTGCCCAGCGTGTGTGTGTGTCCAGCGTGTGTGTGTGTGTCCAGCGTGTGTGTGTGTCTGTCTGTGTGTGTGTGCCCAGCGTGTGTGTGTGTCTGTCTGTGTGTGTGTGCCCAGCGTGTGTGTGTGCAGTGTGTGTGTGTGTTACCTCTCCTTGAAGAATCGTCTCAGCCCGAAGGCGATGAGTTTGAGGACCGTCTCGATGACAAACACCAGAGTGAAGATGTAGTTACAATACTTTAACCCCTCCTCCAGATACTGGGAACACACACACACACACACACACACACACACTGTTAACAATACTTTAACCCCTCCTCCAGATACTGGGAACACACACACACACACACTGTTAACAATACTTTAACCCCTCCTCCAGATACTGGGAACACACACACACACACACTGTTAACAATACTTTAACCCCTCCTCCAGATACTGGGAACACACACACACACACACTGTTAACAATACTTTAACCCCTCCTCCAGATACTGGGAACATACACACACACACACTGTTAACAATACTTTAACCCCTCCTCCAGATACAGGGAACACACACACACACACACTGTTAACAATACTTTAACCCCTCCTCCAGATACTGGGAACACACACACACACACACACTGTTAACAATACTTTAACCCCTCCTCCAGATACAGGGAACACACACACACACACACTGTTACACAAAGTCACACTCGTTGCTATAGCTACCCGACTGTCCCAGTAAACTTTGTGGTTGCTATGGTTACCAGTGTGTGAGCTTGCATTGGTTACTGGTTTGAGGTTGCTATAGTTACCAGTCTGGTTGCTATAGTTGTAATGTGGTTGCTATAGTTACCTGAGGCTGTTGTAGTGTAGTGAGGTTGCTATAGTTACCTGAGGCTGTTGTAGTGTTGTGTGGTTGCTATAGTTACCCGTGTAGAGTGGTTGCTATAGTTACCTGCGGCTGGTTGTAGTGCTGTGTGGTTGCTATAGTTACCTGTGTAGAGTGGTTGCTATAGTTACCTATGGCTGGTTGTGGTGTAGTGTAGTTGCTATAGTTACATGGCGCTGGCTGTAGTGTTGTGTGGTTGCTATAGTTACATGTGTAGTGTGGTTGCTATAGTTACCTGAGGCTGGTTGTACTGTTGTGTAGTTGCTATAGTTACCTGGGGCTGGCTGTAGTGTTGTGTGGTTGCTATAGTTACATGTGTAGTGTGGTTGCTATAGTTACCTGAGGCTGGTTGTACTGTTGTGTAGTTGCTATAGTTACCTGGGGCTGGCTGTAGTGTTGTGTGGTTGCTATAGTTACCTGTGTAGTGTGGTTGCTATAGTTACCTGAGGCTGGTTGTACTGTTGTGTAGTTGCTATAGTTACCCGAGGCTGTTGTAGTGTTGTGTGGTTGCTATAGTTACCCGTGTAGAGTGGTTGCTATAGTTACCTGCGACTGGTTGTAGTGCTCCATGCTCATGGTGAGGACGTTGGTGGCGATGATGATGGTGATGAAGAGATCTAGGTAGTGGCTGGTACACAACGTGTGGACGGCGAGACGCACCGGGGAGTAGTCTGAATAGTAGGGCCTCTCCTGGGCCTCTGTTACCACACACAGAGTAACGTTGTCATTAAACTAGTTAGTCTGTTACGACACACAGAGTAACGTTGTCATTAAACTAGTTAGTCTGTTACGACACACAGAGTAACGTTGTCATTAAACTAGTTAGTCCTGTTACGACACACAGAGTAACGTTGTCATTAAACTAGTTAGTCCTGTTACCACACACAGAGTAACGTTGTCATTAAACTAGTTAGTCTGTTACGACACACAGAGTAACGTTGTCATTAAACTAGTTAGTCCTGTTACGACACACAGAGTAACGTTGTCATTAAACTAGTTAGTCTGTTACGACACACAGAGTAACGTTGTCATTAAACTAGTTAGTCCTGTTACGACACACAGAGTAACGTTGTCATTAAACTAGTTAGTCCTGTTACCACACACAGAGTAACGTTGTCATTAAACTAGTTAGTCCTGTTACCACACACAGAGTAAC